>NW_022979278.1:0-20482 GCF_902652985.1 Pecten maximus
TTATTGAATTTTTTTTTTTCTTTGGGATTTTCTCCTTTTTCTTTTAGATTACTGTCGAAAATAAATTAGCTACACTGTAATATAAATTTAATTTGATTTCTCAGGACTTAATGGATTAGAAGACAGACACTGATATCTAATCTGTATTTATACAAAATATCGGAGGCATTGCCTGGGCTGTTTTCATTTTTGTTATCCAAACGGTTGGACCGATGTTATTCGTTTATGAAATAAAGACGGACCTGGTGATTTTAAATTGTTTTCAGACAAGCCATGACAAAGACTTCCAAGGCCTGTATTACCATTTGTAGGTCCATCAAGAAATATGTTTGACGAACTGGCCCCTGTTTATCATGCACCCTATAGGGGAGATAATTCACCCTGCAGGGGAGATTTGTCTTGCTGAAGTTGAATGATATTTTCTTCCCTGTCATATAATGCTTCCCCTGTCAATATGTCTGTCCACAAACTAGACGAGAAAATTTCACAGAGTTTGCCATTTACTAATAAATACTACTCGAATTGGATGGTGATTTTCACATAAAAAATTTCTTGTGATCAAAAGTCTTTGCTGTGGGGAAAGGTAGCAATTGTGCTTTACCACTTTTGAGATCAGGTTAGGGAAATATTTAATTTGTAAACAGGGTGGGGGTATATATATGCGAGTCCCCGTTCACTTTGCTTTTATTTTTGCAGGCAGACCCAAGAGTGTTAGATACAGGACTAAGTTATGCAGTACTTTGTCCAGCATTCACAGACACAAACCTGTTTAATGCGAGTCATATGGCTCAATCAGAGAATAAGGTGGAAAACTTTAATCAAGTCGCCAAAATTGTCACGAACACAGGAATACAAACGTGAGTGTAAATACATGAATCAAATTTCATAAATATCGCAAGATTTTACATTTCACTTTAGGTCTGAAAAGTTAAAAATTGTTAAAAATTAACTTTTTTTTAACAAAAATGTTTTAATTGAATTCTTTACTTAGGACCTAGTTTACATTAACTTTATTTGTTTAAATTTAAAAAAATAAAATTCTTGTTGATAAACAGTTTTTTTATTCAGCCTATAAGCACATACATTATATAGACGTTTGACCGTATGATACACTTTATTTCCAGGGTAGCTGATGTTGTGAATGGCTTTCTTCAGTTAGTTGAGGCCGATAGTAACAACGGTGTGGTTATGGCTGTATCTAAACAAAAGGGAATCCAGTATATAAACAGACAACGACGGAAGCCTCAGGAAAACAAGCTGTGATCAATGTTTATCAAAACTGTGATATACTACACTTAAACAGAAACAACAAATTATTAATGGAATCATCCCCTACCTTATTAATGGAATCATCCCCTACCTTGTATGTGTGACAGAAAAATCTCAAACGGGACTGAGAGATGATTTTCTTGATTGTCGAACTTGAGGCTCTGCCGACGGAGATGATTATTTTTAAAATCACTTTTATTGGCCTTCATGAGTCCAGTTGTTCAAATAGTAATTAGCTTGATGACAATACCATAAAATCATTCAACATATCTTTAAAATATCCAAATTTGATGCATAATGTGTGGTTGGATGGCACAGTGGTAACACTTCTACTTCTAACTTCTAAATGATAATGACCAACTTCTACAAGTTGAAGATAATGTCATGAGAGAGAGAAAAAGAGATGCGGTCATTTCCTGAATAGCCAAAAAAGATGTATATATAGGTATTAATTAATTTTGGGGGATACACCTGTATACTGACAGGAGAGCAGTCTAAAAGTTTCAGCTGTTGGACAGGAGGATATATCTGGTGGGATCTTGTTCCACTGGATATTGTACGTGGAAAAAATGGCCATGGTTTTGCAGTGTGGTAGTTGAAATGATCTGTGATGGGTACGCCTTGATTGCCTGTTTGTTGGTACGGGTCTGTTGTGTTGGCTTTTACCTAGGTGGCCAGAGTTCGACTCCTCTGATTTGAAATGAAAAGGTATAATGGGGTTTCCTTGGCAACTACAGTTTCATCTCTCATTAAGACCCCTCAGGTGCTTCCATCTTTGCCAAATTACCGGCATGAGTTGACGCAATTATTCTAGAATAATTAATTAAAGTTAATATTTTTAATAGTCTTATCCGAAGGGTTTAGATCCCTTTTTCTCACTGCCAATGGGATGAATGTTGCTGTATCATCATTGTGCTGTTGCAAGCTTATGCTTTCCTCTATTCCCTCAAGGTGATGGAGAAATAACACCCTAGGGAGTGACAGATATCACACCCTAGGGACTGACAGAGAAATCACTCCGTAGGGGCTGACAGGGAAATGTAACCCTAGGGGTGACAGAGATATAACAATTGTTGGTATGACGAGAAATCACACCCTGGGGTTACATATAAATCACACCCTTGGGGTGACAGAGATATCATACCCTAGGGGTGCTTTTATTGAAAAATCATGTAGACAACATATTTTCTCTCTATACGTAACACTAACACATGTAAATGATAGTGTTAATGTAACATTGTGAAATTTTTAATTTTGAGTATTTTTTTAATGTGATTTTCTTGTTGATATATTGTTAATTGTTATACAAAATTATATTGTTGTTGAAATTTGAATAAAATTATCAATATTATACAGAAATCTGATTTGTAATTATATTTGTGAAGAAAATTGAAGAGACTTACAATGTATGTACAGGTATCGCTCAATGAATAACATGGTAATATTAAAAGTAATGAGCTATGGCATTAGTTTTGAACTTGGGTTATATTGTATTATTTTATTTTCAAAGTCATAAATTTCTTTGGGTATGAAATGAAAGAAACTTTGCAAATATTTTGATAAAAGCAGCTGTTAATTTTCTTAAACAGTCAAGTGTTTAGTGGAGTGACATGGTTTGTTGATTTTAGTCAATATGCACTAAAATTAATTTTAGCCTATAGGAGAGTAAAAATAATTTATTTCTTTAAAAAAAACACATTGTGAATACAAACTAGAGTCTACAATTAAATATTTCGGTTGTGCATTTTATCATTAATACGGTATCAGATCTAAGGGCGAATTTGTTCTCCTAAAACCAGTTTTAGTTTCGAACCGGTTCTGTAAACTTTCCATTTGTTGAGTAAAGCAGTTTCAAACCACATTTAAACTGAAACCGGTTCATTCATTTGTTTCTGATAAACCTAAACTAGTTTATTAAACCATTCAAACCACCACCGGTTGTGGTTTGGAAGGTTTCGTATCTGAAAACAAGATGGCGAATGTTGTCAACACACATGCAGAATGTGCTCTTGAAGTGCGCTACGTGCTCCAAACTTGCCAGCTATGGCTTGTAGTGTCATTTGACTGGACAAATAAAATATAAATTATAAATATTTAATAATTGTTTTCCCATTGGTATGACAGTTTTCCCTTGTGTTTGAAAGAAAGTCTGCTAGAACTGCATGCGTTTCCCTGTCATTGCATTGTGGAAGTATGTCTTCAACATAATTTGGGATTCGGGGGATTTTTGTGCGTTCAGGAGGTATTAACGTTTCAAATACTGCTCTGAAGTTTTTTCTCCCAAAGACACCACATTGAAAACTAGAATTTTGCATTTGTTTCTCAAGAGCAAACCAGTTTTAGTTTACAAACCGTTTTGAAAACCAGGTTTAAACCATAAACCCAAACCTAAACCAGTTTATTTGCAACAAATTTGCCCTAAATTCAATCAGAACCCCTCGTTATTTTCCACGAAACTAGACGCACGAAGATGAGGTGTTCCGACTGTTTTTAAATTAGATTATTTGATCTGGGTTAGTTGGGCGCTTTACTTTAAAGCGAGTTTTGTTGAAGTGTTTAAATGAATCTGATTTGTCGGAAACCAGCGCCAAGTTTATTTGGACATAAACAACAACGTGTGTAGGTTGTGGATTTAGGTGTCGATCTCCCCTCTAGATCTGTTCACTTGTAAGCAGTCTATAGTTACTGTAGCTAGATATGGACTATCTTATCACGTTTGATTTGTAGGTACAAGTACATGTCAGTCGCTGTACGTCGATCCCTCATTCTGATTTTTTTTGCTGAATCGTGGATTTCATTTTGGTCCAGTGAGAATAAATAGAATCTACTCAATGTGGAGGTTCAACACGACGAGGAACTTTTGACAGGTCGCAGACTACGTCAGATTATAAATCGACCGACCAGCAGCCTCGCATGCTACTGTATAAGGATTTAGATACTCCAAATTGTTGGACATAAACAGATAAACCTGGCACCATGCCAGAGCTTATATTACTACTAATGTGAAAAACGTGGAATTCTCCGACATCGTTTGGTGTCGCTAAGGTTTTGGTGCAGGTTACAAATATTGACATATGTTAGTTTATTGGTATGTGTATATAACCATCCGTAAGTTTTAATTCTGCACAACCATAAAATTTCTTTCGCAATAGTTCATCAGTGCACAAATACAAAAGCGCACGCAATGTCAATATTTTCACACAGAAACCAGATAATATACTGAACAATATAAAAAAAATTGTTTCATTCTTTTTTGAAATACACAATTCTAATTAATTCTGTTGAGGAAAAGGTAAATTACGAAAAACAAAATTTAATAGAAAACGTGCTGAAAAATTGCAAAAGTGCGAGGGCTAGTAGAAAATTTTCAGAAGTGTACACCTCCAAGGTAAAATAAAATCTGGCATGACATAACATTTATGGATAAAGGATATATTCATTTACCCCACAAAACCCATTTATTGATGGTTTATTATTGTGAGAAATTGAGTTAATGGGCCATAATACAATACTAAATAAATAAATAAATAAATAAAGAGATTGGGAGGCTTTGTTGGCACTAGGAACATGGGTTGTGTGTCGATCGAGTACAGAGACTGTGAAGGAGGCAGTACAAATGTAGCTGTAAAAGAGGAGAGCATGGATCAACTTGCTAG
Organism: Pecten maximus; assembly: GCF_902652985.1. NCBI lineage: Eukaryota > Metazoa > Mollusca > Bivalvia > Pectinida > Pectinidae > Pecten > Pecten maximus. Next base: position 4,926 of record NW_022979278.1, read on the forward strand.
TTCATGATCCGGCTAGCAGAATTTCCCTTTAGCCTTAGTGGTAGAATGTCCATATGGAGACCAAGAGCTTGTTGGTTCAAATCCATGCGTGGGGAAGATGTTTGTCATTATACTCCTTCCTAATATACTAGTACATATAGTTGTAAAGTCTCCTTCATTCAAATAAAAAATCAAAAAGTCTTATCAGAGCCACAGTTGTATATGAAATTGCAGCTAAGGAACATGTATTCCCAAAAAATTCATCTTAGAAATGTTGTACACAATGTAGTAAAATGTGTACGATACAATTGTACATTATATATGTACCTTGATCTTATAAGCTCTCATGCAGTACTAGTCTAGAAAATATATCCATCCATCCATATTCCACAAATATATACATGTACACACTTAATTCATATATTGTGACAATATCAGTGATCAATTAATTTCGCAAGTCCCTTTCAATTGTGCATTGCTAAAAAAATGAGTTGCACAATGTTAAATTTAAATATATCGAGAAACTCTATTCCATCAAAATTCTATGAGTATGGGACCGGACTTGCATGTAGATTTATCACTGAATTGTGATGTGATTGACTGATGATCATGCTGCAACAATTAACTTTGGACATAACTCCCTATTGGTGTCCTGGTAAAAGGTTACAGTTTAAACTTATTTTATTGTCATTTGAACAAAAGGATAGGGCACAAGTTTTTACAACTTATAAAAGCCCTCTCCCAATATACAATTAAACAATACAACATTCAATGGCCTAGACAATATAAATAAATTTACATAAAAACACATTATATATATACCAATGATTTGATAACGTTGTACATCGTGTCAAATCAATATGTAATTATATAAGTTAAAACACATTTCATAAAACTTTTATTACGGGAAAATCACAAAAATATCCTAAAATCAATTAAAAATTTTCATTTTTTTTTTGGAATTTTTATATGCATATAAGCGGGAGTCGGTGTTTTAGTCGATGCAATTACACGGGATTAAAATACAAAGATAAAGAAGAAGAAAATCGGGACCTGAGAATTTTATGCAAATAAGCGGGTTATTCAAATAAGCGATATGCAAATAAGTGGGCTTCTCTGTATTTATAAATACATGTATGTAAATATGTACATGTATATCTTAAAATCTTTTGCTGGACTTGATATAATGATGCACATACCTGAAAATACTTAAGTTTATATTTTCGGCATTCAGTTTATTGCCATACATTAAAACATTCAAAGTTATATTAATATTCAAGTTTCTTGAATTATCAAATAAAACATCCCTGCAATTTACATAATAATTACATTCAAAGAAAAAATGATAGACACAGGTAAAGGGTTGGTGTATCTAGTGGTACATGTATTTCGATTGTTTCCACTTTGAAGTTACTCTGAATTGTGTTTGATTTGGACTTTGTTTACTAGTAATAAGTAATATTATATATATGTATAAATATTTTTTTCCAGAAAACATGAAACCCAAAGGGATAGGGAAAAGTCCAAAGAAATGGGGAAAACAAAAGCAGAAGAAATCTCCTGTGAAAGGTGTTCAAACTATAACAGCCATGTTCAAACAGCAGACTGCTGGTATGTCGAAAGGTTCTCCAAACATTCCGTCCACTATTGAACAGGATAATTCCAGTACCAGGCCAAGTGATGACAAAGATTCTGATGATGTCACCATAGTTGAAGTGGAATGTAAATATTTTCAAAAGACCCGAAATAAAGATGATTCTAAAGTGACGATTCCAGAACCCACATCTCCATACTTTAAAAAACACAGAAATTCTTCAAGATTACGTCTTAAGAAATCTATGTCAAAGGAAAGTTCTGAAGGTGTTATTGTGGAAGGTAGATCAAATAATGAAATAAAAATTGAAACGAGTGACAATGAAATGAAAATTGACAGTGAAGAAGAATCTCCGTCGCAAAAAGAGAATAAGTTGAAAGTCAACAGTGACAAAGATAAAGTGTCACAGAATGCAAAAAGGTTGCTTGGGAAAAGAAAGTTATGGCAGGATGATGATGATTTCATGACGGAAGACAAGAAAAGAAAAAATTCTAAATCATTGAAAAAACAAATGAAGGAAGAAAGTAGAGAAAAGAACAGTTCAGATTTAGATCGTCTTGAAAGTAAATCGTCGATTAAAAAAAATAGGACAAAGGATTCGTCAAAGAGTGTGAAATATTCCAGAACAGTCGGAACAAAACATTGTACAGATGCTAAGACTGACTACGCAGGAAAGGACGCATCGAAACGTGTATGTGAAAATAAAACTTCATCAGAATTATTGACATTGAAGGACAGTACTCCATCTACATCATCTCAATCTGATTGCCAAACCAAACAGCACATTTCTGAAAAACAGAGTCTGAGTAAAAAATCTAAAAAAAATTCCCCAAGTAAAAGAGAAGCTAAGTTGGATAGTAGGAGCCAAACAGAGGAATCTCAGACAGTGTGTGTGGACATTCACAGTGATAGCAGGACAGAAATTAGTCAGACAGATAGTCAGACAGACAGTGTAATGATCATGAAGGACAGTCAGACGGACAGTCAGACAGACGGTGTAATGAAGGAGAGTCAGACAGACAGTGTAATGACGGACAGTCAGACGGACAGTGTAGGAGAAGATTTGAAGGAGAAGTACAAAACGCCATACTACCATGAAAACTTCAAAGTGATCATGACAACTGTATTAGGGGAGTCCGACTATGTCAGACTCTTCAGTGAAGACGATATGAAACTTATTGGAGAATTTCAAACATGCTCAGGTAAGGATCATCTAAAAAAAAAAAATGATTTTCATTGATGTAATTTCTGAATCTATAGGAAGCAGATCTAGATATAATGTTCTCATGCTTATAATAAATTTGTTGTGTTATATAATTACCGTTACAAATTCATTTTATTTTATGAAGTGATCATTACCATTTCTATTCCAGAATCAGCCCAGAAGTTGTATATTCGTCTGTTCTCCAGGAAGTTGGCTTGGTTACCAGCATCGAGAATAAAATATCCGGAAATAGAGGATGATCTGATTCCAGTTTTGGAAGAATTGGCCCAGCATCACCTTGTTAAGACGGGTAACACTCCGGCCCTCTCAAACAAAAAAGAGGACTAAAAAACTGAATAATGAATTATTCGGAATGGTTATACCCATATAGAATACTGTTGTCTTTAATACTAATGACTTAAATTAAAACCAGCTAATCAACTAAGAATTAAAAGAAAGATCTTCAACCCAATTTAATAAGGATTCATTATCTATGTCTTTTATATGCAGATCAAGATGATGGAAATAGGATGTTAAAGAACTGAATTGAAATTTGGTAAATCATACCTTAAAACAGCACATTTTCACTATAATAATTGTCAATTCATTTTAACGGCTCTCTCTGATGGATCAATTGGATTTTTTAAATTATTGATTATAAAAATCAATCTAATTAAGATAAAGGTGCTCATTCTCACTACGTTACATGAACATCTAACAACATCGCATAAGGGGTCACATTCTGGTGACCTTTATCTCAATATTTCACTTTCAGGTGAAACTGTCAATTTTCGATGTCATCGATCTCGCCCATTATTCCCATCATGCATATGAAGCTAACCATTTTGGTACAGCATGTATATAGCTGTAGCTTCTTGGACGAAATGACTTGAAACAGATTGACAAATTATATAAGCTATGCTCTCTAGTCATGCTATTTCTCACGTACGAAACTCACTTCCAAGATTCTGTAAGTAGTAATTTGATTGGTTAACCCAAAAGGTCATCCTGACTTGATCCCTTATGCGATGTTGTTAGATTTCATGTAACGTAGTGAGAATGAGCATCTATATTTTAATTAGATTTTATAAAGATGTGATATTCGTTGCATGTAATTTCTATAAAAATTTAATTTGGAGTCTCTCCAAAATAGGAAGATTGGAAGCATTATATATTATATACATGTATATTACTGTACCTATAAAACTAGTACTATGTTTCAGCTGAAGGTTTGACTGACCTTCAGGTGACATTGAACATCCTGTCTGCTGGAGATTTGAAGACTTTGGCTAAAACCTATCACATCAATGTGACGAATCAGAACAAGCCCGATATTATACAGACGTTGATGAAGAAAAGTAAACAGAACACGATCGGCTCCATGTTCAAGGTCGCTGGCTTTGGGGGTTCGAGTACCATGATTAACAGGTGTGTCACTATTCACATATACAGAATTTGTACCAGTACCTGTATCTATTCTCCTTGGGGTTTGGACAGTTGATAGAGCATTGGACTTTACAATCTCGCCGGATCTGAGATGCGAGATCTGAGGAGTGTAGTTTGATCCCTACCAGGGTCAGTTTGTGTTTCTCAGGAATCTGAAATCACACACAATCCTTTACTGATATTGTTGTGTCTTTAGATGTGTATGGTTATCATTGAGGTGGCCACTAGCTACTACAATGAAAATCTGCCTCAAAATCATCCTAGCTGGTCATTGTGCAATAAAACAGGCACATGGTTCATACAGATGATTAAAAGTGCTGAAATTTGGGGAGAGTGCTGGAAAAGTGTTGAAATTTTGGAATTTGCTCTTACACAAGTGCTTGAAAGTACTGGAGTTCATGCTCGCTGTAAAAATGCATTTTCAGGTTTCAATAGGTCATGATGAGAAAATGATCAAAATATTTTTTTTTGATCATTGGCATATTTAATTTTAAATCAATTTTCGATGATATCCAGATTTCAGTGTTTGGCTATTTATTACAACCACAGTCTTCTGAATAATTAAATTACATGACTTAATCCTGTTACTTTTATCATGTTAAAAAAAATCACCTTAATTCCCTACAAGTCTGGACAAAATAATGCACCTTGAAAAATGAGAGAAAGTGCTTAAAAAGTTCTTGAGTTCTTGTCATGAGGCCAACAAAAACTCTGAATAAAAATGTTGACTAAACATGTAAGAAGTTTGTACATAAACATTGTAGCTTGTCATTATATTGAATGTGTTTTAATTGGTCGATCTTTAGATTTTCAAGCAACTATCACTCGTGAGGGGACTTCCATAAAGTTATATGCATTTATATTAGAATTTAATTAAATGGCTTTTTTTTTCAAAAACAAAATTAACTGCAACCAACCAAATTTCAAAATATTTAAATCGAAATCTTCAGTTTTAACAGAATTAATTGTCTTTAATGTATAATGTATTAAATAACTATAAACAATTTTTTTAAAGCTTTCTTGAAGGGTTCTGCTGAACTAATATTGAAATTTTAATGTTTGTTTGACAGAGCCAAGAAATTACTGGGGGGCTGTGTACACCTGATGGAAGAGCCAAGAACCGTGTTCCTGAGGCTGTTGATGCTGTTCTCTTTAAATGACACAATTTTGGATGAAGACAATGGCACTGGTAGTCAGGGTCAACAGCTGTAAGTCACCATAATGTCGTTATATTATTGGTGGTAATCTATCTAAGATACCTTGTAATAGTTAAATCTTCTTTACTGGTCCTAACATTTAGTCTTTATGAGTGTGGCCCTTGGTTCCTATGATTTAGGACTGTGTCCCTTTGTTCCTGTGCTTCAGGACTGTGGCCTCAAATTCCCATGTTTTAGGACTGTGGCCTCAAATTCCCATGTTTTAGGACTGTGACCTCGAATTCCCATGTTTTAGGACTGTGGCCTCAAATTCCCATGCTTCAGGACTGTGGCCCTTGGTTCCTGTGCTTTAGGACCCTATCCTTCAGCGAGCCCTTTCTTCAGTATATCTTCTTACCATTTCATTGCGGAAAATTTTATTGTGAAGATCTTAGCAGAAAAGGTATTAGGCGCCAGGCAAAGCCTATAACAGCCGTCTCCCTGATATAAATTCTTATCCTTACCACACACTGATGTTTGGCATTAGTATTGTTTTGAGATGTTGAAAATTTGATCATTTATACATGTTGACAGACAAGATGTAAATACAGTAGGAGACCAGAGCAGGGCTTTAAGTAGTTTTCATCCAGAATTAGTTCTGACCCCTGTGTTTGTAGGGACACAATTAAAATGTATTTGACATGTTTTGACTCTTCAGATTTGATTTCGGAAAATGTTAAATGTCAATCAACAGCTGTGCTGAGTAAAAACAAAACAAACTAATACAAAGTATGTGAATTTTTTTATTGTGCGGCACTAATTGATAATTTAATTCTTAGCTATTTTTCCTTGTCCGACAATAAGACAATTTACCAATGTGAAATATTTTCTCTATTGAGCTTTGGTTATTCAGATGATGGTTATAAAGCCCAATGCAATAACTTGTTTCAAAAAGATCTTCCTTGAATTCATGGTATCATTGTTCAATGTGCCTTCATTCAATTCATGTATGATCATATTGTTATGAGAAGAAAAAAAGGTCATTTGAGAGATTAAGTTTTAGGATGCCCTCAAATGAATTGATTAATATTAATGAATAAATTATCTAATTTTCCAGGTTCCAAATGCTACAAGTAAACATAGGAAAATTGGTGTATCCAGCCTACACGGTAAACAAGAACAGTGCTATATTTGGGGACAGGGACACTTTCCTCAGGTACGAACTAGAAACAAAAATTAACAAATATAACCTAGCGATCCGTCAAACAATGGGGAAAGAGTTTTGAAAATATTATTTAATATATTTTTATGCAAAAAAGAGTGACTGAAAGGACGCTTCCTTGTGGTACACCCTGCGTCTAGGGACAAATGTACACCTGTATTAGGGGACAGGGAGAGTTTTCTCAGGAACAATCTAGATATGGAATTAACATGAGCATGTCTGTATTTTTGGACACTTAATTCAGGAGCAGTTTAATTTGAGAAATGAATTCGCGATATTGAGGTAAAGCATTATTTCAAAAATAATTTAGTAGCCTTAAGATATATTATCTCATATTGAATTCCTGTTCACAGTCAATCTTGACACAGCTTTGATTATGATATTGGTAAAAATTTTACTGAAATTGTATTTATTTGGAACCAGGTTCGCCAATGCGGTGACAATGGAAAGTGATATACTAACAAGGATAGAGAAAAAAGACTTTGATCGGGCGTTTGATATCTACCAATCGGCACACACAGAGTATGACAGACTATTACAGGATTCCGCTGTACTGAGGTAATTTTACTCTGTTAGGTATTAAATAAACGCATCAAAAGCCTTACTCCAATAATATTAGAGGTTTACACGACAGGAAACTTTTGACAGGCTGTCATGTATAACCTCTAATCACCATCGCACGTAGAACCTGTTGCAGTGACACCTCTAATTGAAATCGCTTAAAAGTTATAATAACTCACATTTTATACGATGTGACTTACATAATTCTATAAACACAGTTAAAATATTGTGTCCATATCTATATCCAAAATCAGTGATTATAAGCCTCTCTTGTCGTTTAAGCGTAGGTCCCATTTGTATATACCGCCATACTTGTTTTGACGGTGGCTTCTCAGGGTTATTTCCGGTTAATAAAAATTTGGAGGTGAAATAGACGAAACAAACGAAATGCTGTGAAAATATTGCGTTACACTATCCGTTTTATTATTTTTGTATTCCGTATTTTATAATAACCGGATTTAGTGACCCAGTATTTGAACACAGTGGGTTGCAAGTGAATTATTGTGGATATAATTATATTTAAGAGGTGTCCATCAACAGTTTGTACATAAATGGATTAATACTTTATCAACAAGTAAGTGTACACATAGTTGTTGACATGAATTATCGTTCTAGATGGTTTATAACACTTTTTTTGTCGCGCCCCAGAATCAGGGCGCTGGCAGCTACAAGAAACATACGCTGATGGGATATGAGGTCGTAATATCCACCAATCAGGTGGAATAAGACCTCATATACGTATAGGAGTAAAAAAGCCTTTGCCACACATTGGTCTTGTAGCTCACTTACAGTAAACATGGTTATTTTGGGGGTGAGGGGCTAATTTCTCGATTTTGATATGTAAATTATACATAGCGTGTGGTATGTTTGAGTGATATTTATCTCTTCCTTTGTACCAGACATGACAAAAATCTGCCAGATTTCCTCCGGTCCTACACAGCGTGTGGTGTGTGTGTCCGGGTGATGAACCAGGGGGTGGAGATACTTCAGCGCAGGAAGAACTATACACAGGCAGTCCAACTTCTGGAGAAGTTACTGAGCCAGCAAACCTACTGTGTAACTTACCGCGGCCACTGGTGGGAACGTCTCGCTCTCAACTATGATGCTCACCTTAAACAGCAAGCTAAGGTACATTTAAGCATTGAACGGCTTTCAGTTGGCATTCATAGTCAATATGAATGCCAACTGGACAGAGGCAAATTCCATGAAGCGCGCTAGCGTTGAATTTGCCTCTGTCCAGTTGGCTTTCATATTGACTATGAATGCCAACTAGAAAGCCGTTCAATGCTTATATTTACCATCTGCGATTTTTTATTTGTCATGCGATTTTTTTTGAAATTTTCAAATTCAAATTTCAGTTGGCAGTTCATAAGCTGGTGAACTCACAACTGAATTGGTAGGGTTATATAGTGGCAGTGCCATACAATGGTAAATATATATCTCACAATAACAGCCAGCTAAGGTACACATGTGTCTCACCTTAAACAGCCAGCTAATACTTATATGTCTCATCTTAACAGACAGCTAAGATACACATATGTCTTACATTAACAGACAGCTAAGGTACACATATATCTTACATTAACAGCCAGCTAAGGTACATATGTGTCTTACCTTAACAGCCAACTAAGGTACACATGTGTCTCACTTTCACAGCCAGCTAAGGTACACATGTGTCTCACTTTCACAGCCAGCTAAGGTACACATGTGTCTCACCTTAACAGCCAGCTAAGGAACTTAATCTCTGTATCAGGTTACGATAGCATGTGATTTTGCAAAAACATTTCGTGAAAGTTACTGTATATTTTCCTTTCTTGACTCAGACGCTGAAGTGTATTGGTGAAGCCCTGGAGGACAAGTATGTCCGAACAGGACACAGACTAGCTCTGTTTCAAAGGGCAGAGAAAATCTGTACAGCTCCCAAGTCAAAGTTCAGAGAACAACTGCTCACCTTTCACCATGAACCGGTCGTAGACTACCCTGAGGTACAAATATGTTAAATTTTCAGGGGGAAATTTGAACAGTCGTCAATCAACTACATATGTGTTTATTCAAAGGAAAATTACAAATTATATTGATTTCTCGTTAGCAGATTGACTGTAGATAACAAAGTGGAAGAAATAATGATCTGTGAAGGGTTGTAATAATCTTTTAACTACATTACCGTATTACGATTTTGAATATTTCCTGACAATTGACAAAAAGTTTTTCAAAATTAAAAAAAAATATTCTTGGAACATTTTTTAAAGTTTGAAAATGAGTCATGTATACTGTATATTTGAATTATGATTCTTTTTAAACATGATTATATATGTTGTTGTTCAGGTGTTTCTGGATGGTAAAGTGCTACCAGACAATGTACCTGGGGCGAAATTTCGTTTCCTGATATCGACACCAGGGTCGGAGGATGATCCAGACAACCTGACATTTTGTGGAGTGGAACAACTTGTGATGGAACACTACCGTCAGAACGGATATACAGATGGTCAGTATTTCAAGGTCAGAGAGGTCAGATATGTTAATATCTCTTTATAACTTCTTTTTAATTCATCATTCAAGATTCCAAAGGTTAAGGTATTGGGTCAGTCGCATGCTGAGATGAAGGTATATACTAAGTTTGTTTAAATGATCGACCTCGACAAACTTTCAAGGTGACATAGGTCAAATGTGCAAGAATTTATTATTATTAAACATGTAAAAATTGCTGAAAGATTTTCTGGAATCTACTTTTAAATTCAGATTTATTCAATTGTCACATAAATTCAGTTTCCAAGAAAGTCTTAACTTTATAGCTGCAGAACAGGTGAACGATTCAGGACCATTTGACCTCTTGTTTTCTTTTGTCAAGGAAATAATGGATTGGTACATTTTGAATCGATACCTGGATTAGAAAGCTTTCACTTTAATTTGAATTATTTATGTACGCCATTAATTTAAAACTGAACTATATTTGATGTCAGGTTTGCATGCTGAAGGATCCACAGTTACGAGTCTGTTCGTACTGTTTTTCTGGGATGTGATTTACTGCGACATTCCGGACGCCTTCCATTCTCTCTACCAAGTGATGCCCCTGGACTTCCACAGTGACCACTTTTATGCTAGTCGTAAGGACAAGATTGACCGCCGGTTAGATATTCTGAGAAACAGTTCTATAGAGGCAAGTACAGAATCAAACCATTATATTGCTGTTTGTAGAGTATTCAATGAGTGCTGTTTCACTGTATCTATCCTGCAATAAGCTCATGCATAGTAAAAAGCCACCTATCTCAGTCTATTGCAGTTCTGTGAGAAGGTTAACAAGTCCCCTGGGCTTATAATAGAGTAAACATAATACAGTATACAGTTTGGAGTCTTGGTTTTTCATGTCTTGCGATTGCTGCCTCATCCGGTCGTGTCCCGATTCAATGTAAACACTTAGCATCGTTATTCTTCGACAGATTTTGCACAATATTTTAAGTTCAAATATGAGTATAGGTCAGACATCGTTGTTTCAGGGTTCAAAGTTCAAGGCCAAGGTTACACTCAATATATATAAAAAAATCGTCACCTGATTCAATTTAAACATTTCCTTTCTTTCTTGGATTTTTGTCAGACATTAAGCAAAGGTCACATAGCATCAGGGGCATTGATATCTTACAGACATTTCTAGTCTGAATGTACAATGTAATTCTTTCTCTGTCAATACATGTGTAGGTTATGAAGTTTCTTAACCTGCAAGAAATAGAATTTTGCGTTTTTGTATTAACAAAATGGAATTAAATTCTACGAATATCCGAAATATTCCAAATACCAGCATAGGGTATTTTGGACAGTACTTTTATATAAACTGATGAACTGTTTATCTTCAGCTGATGTTAAACATTATTTTGTCAGGAACTACACCAGATGGTGTCAGATGTCTGGGATCAACACGAGGGGGAGGCATGTGGTATGAGCTGGGACCGTTTCACTAGCGTCGACCATGTAAAGGTAGGGGACCGTTTCACTAGCGTCGACCATGTAAAGGTAGGGGACCGTTTCACTAGCGTCGACCATGTAAAGGTAGGGGACCGTTTCACTAGCGTCGACCATGTAAAGGTAGGGGACCGTTTCACTAGCGTCGACCATGTAAAGGTAGGGGACCGTTTCACTAGCGTCGACCATGTAAAGGTAGGGGACACAATTTGTACTCAATTGTGTAGCCAGGAAATCATATTACTACTTTTTGTCAAGCATGTGACTGAAAATCACGGAAACAAGATTATGGTGTTGCTTTTCTGTTGGCGACATCCAAATTTCACTTTAAAGTTTTGCTTTTAAATCCGTTGCTCAAAAAGTTGCATTCCAACTTTACCCAAACTTGGCAAATAGTGGTTTTGTGTTTAGCTCAGTTTCTCAGTTGCAAAAAGTATCAATGCTCTTCAACCAAACCTAGTATATAGTGGCATTTATTATGGGCATTTTAACCTAATATTTAGATTATTTATGGAACAAGTTCTGTAAAATAACAGATGCATTTTCTTCTTACTTGCCAAGAATTGTGACTTTTTGGAGGAAAAATGTCTGATTTGGATGAATTTTAGAATTTAATATAAAGTGATTTTGAGAATTTTTCTGTTTCTTTTGTATCACTATACATGCTTAATGTATCTTCTTCCATACTATCACTTTATGAACAGAGTTTTTTTGAGGTGATAGCTATTATTATAATTGTCTTTTTACTTGTTGACAGGGCCTAGTAACCTGTTTTGGTGGGAAGGTGATAGCTGGTATACTGGAGAGGTATGCTCGTAACCCTCGTCAGACTAGAGGTGGATTCCCGGACCTGACGATGTGGAATACAAACAATAAAACAGTCAAGGTTCGTTCCTTAACTACAGAGAAATGCTGGGGTTCCAGGCGGTTTAGGCCTGTAATGTTAGTCGGATCAAAGTAACTTGGACTGATAAGAAAAGAGCTACCAAATTTGTTGAAATGAACAAACCTTGATCTACTTTCAAGGTGACATGGGCGAGTTTTTTTAAATCTTATTTTTATACTTCAGAACTCAAGTGATCAGTAAGGCCCATGGGCCTCTTGTATTGATATCCAACATCAATTGCTTTTTCTCATTTTTCGTCAGTCTAGATTCAAATTAATGTTGTAATTGTATCACAAGAAAAAACATTTTCTTGAAATTATGGGTTGTATTAATAAAATAATTACAGATATGTGAAGTGAAGGGTCCAGGAGATCGTCTTTCTCAAAAACAGATTCTGTGGCTGAGTTCCCTGATCAACCTAGGAGTAGATGCAGAGGTGTGCTATGTCAAAGGTAGGGTTCAAATGATACAACTGAAATCTTAAAGATGATGAGGTTTGCTGTATGTCAAACTGGCACTTGAGAGTTGATATATATAGGTAAGGCAGTTTGCAATGATGATAGGAGGGGGTGAAATCTGACGAGTACACATCCCTTTTGGCCCTGTAATTTAGAAATTGAAGTAAGTACAGAACTGTTCAATGATAAAGGTAGATCTGAAATCCAGCAAATCATAAATCCAAGTGATGTCAGAGTAAACTATGTGTTAAAACCCCTGCTAGGAAGTTGTTGGGTAAACTGCAATTACTTCATCTGTTATGTCTCTGATTTTAATGCTGTGTTCTGTCAAAAATGTATTGCTATACATTTATATCTCTCTTCTTCACTTCTCATTGATGATGTCAGAGCAAGATATATAAAAATCTGTTTCAACTCTAAATACTTGAACTGTATTTTTTTTTTTTTATTTACATAGGATAAGTTTTTATTTTGCGATACTTTCTTTGTAGCTGTGAGTACCAAGATGCTGAAACATTCCTCGCTGACAAAAGGATCTGTGTGACGGTTAATGAAGTAACTGATGGATATTCTCCTGTGGTCCTGTTGTTGTGCAGTGCATGGCAACATCAAAGCAGTGAAGTGCTAAATTTCCAATTATTTCCAGTCTGATGAATCTCAACGTCAGTAATACACAGTAATATTGATAATTGTTTATCAATGTTGTATTGCAACACGAACCAAGTTCTCTTTATAGAAATTTTATTATAAAATTTTGACAATATTGTAAATATTGAGCATCAAAACAATGATGTATGAAGAATAAAAATGACAATGAAGAGATGACAAATTATTTATAAAATCTAATATGTAGAGACAATATCTTCGTATATGTATAATATGGTGTTCCTCCTGGACAAAGGAAGGACAAATATTAAATACTTACAACATAAGATAATAATGTTTTTTATTTTCTAAATTAATATATTGCACAGTGCCAACCTTGTGTTCTTAGTGATAGATTTCACACGTTTTATCATTATATTGAAAAATACTTCTGGAAAAAAGTATATTTCTGAGATCACAGACAAAATATTAAATAAATAAATGTTGTATATTACATTTTATAGTATATGTCCATTTTCAGCATCTGCTGAAATTGTTTTTGGAAATAACCAAGGGTTCTCTACAATATTAGCTGAACAGAGCAGAAAATAATCACGGGTCCTCTACAATATTTGCTGAACAAAATAAAAACACCATAAATATATAACAATAGTATTATTATATATAACAAAACAATAGATTTATAACAAAAGTACCATTCAAAATACTGCACAACATGTTACATCTAACTTTAACATGTATATCACAATCAGCCAAGATTTATTTTCTGCCCACACCGGCTGTGCAAGTTAATTATTTTAGGGCTATTCATTTAAAATATCTACCTGACCCCAGGACTCCACAAAAGATCACTTCTATCCATGGTTGGATTGCCCTCCTATTTCTTCTATGCAATTAATTAAATAAATTATATAGGAGGTACCCCTTAACCAAACCTGGAGTCCTGGGGTGGGGTAGACATTTTACTGGAAAAGCCCAAGGAATGGGATAAAGGGAAGTAACTCTAAATAGATTAGAATGCTGAGACTGGTAATACATTGCTGTACCTACAAGCAAAAAGCTTCTAGTCCCATCAATATATATATATTGCAGTTCAAATGTTTTATCAGTCTAATAAGCCCTACTTAGAATTGGGGATGAAATGTTGGTACCAATGAATTAACACAGAAAACATACATAAAAGACTTTTCCTGTTGACCTTCTGGAAATATATATAAAGCCCAGAGATTTACTGAATTCTCTGTACAGCAACATAATTTATGACAACTAATGAAAAAAAATAATGAAACATGTTTGACTTGATTCACAGCCTTGACGAGAAAGTATGACTGCACATGATCAGACCAGTTTAAAACATACATGTACATGATGTACAATGTTATTTTGATATTTGACAATACAAAATATTAATTCACAGTATACAAAATATCGAGTGAAGCTCATAAATGTGTATCTGCAATGGATATTCGTCTCATTTCGTATTTATCTACTTTACTAGATATTTCTGATATTTTGTCCGAGTCGAGACTGTTGACATCACTAGCGGTATAACTGCCGTCCGTCTTTAATGCGTACAGTAAATCGTCAAAGTCTTTATCCGTGGTGGTGTCTCCGTCGTTGGACTGGACGAGGACGGGTGGCGTCACGTAAATATTGCCACTGGACGCCAGTTGTCGTTTCACCTTCATGGTACTCTTGGATGGAATGGAGTCTCGCTCCCAGCTCTGTTATAACAAAGAAATCCAATTACTCATTGTTAGGGACATAACAATAGTTTATATCGCATTACTAGTATTTCCTCTTTAACAAATTAATAATTTTATCATGGATAAGAAATATTTTTTTAGAATCGCAGGCTTCACAGGACATCTACAGACATCCTAAAGTAAGTTAACAGAATTATGCATGTGGGAATGTTACTGAGTGTTAAGTTTTGTCATCAAAATAATTAGAATTTAATTATCACAAGAGTATGTAGCCACTTGAGGACTTATTTGGAGTTTTAAGAAGTGTCATCTTATTGAACTATAAACTAAGTATGGTAGTTTAACAGTCAAACTGGTCGCTTTGTATGTTCTCTAAACAGATGTTCATGTAGATGTCCATCTAATGTTTCTGAATACAAAGATGTGGTATTGATAAAATAAAATCCATTGATAGTAACCATTAAATTTCCTTATAACCTAGACTAGAGTTGGTGTACCTACCTCGTTCAGTAGAGAGGCCCTGGATTTCTATATAAACAGACTAGAGTTGGTGTACATGTGACCTACCTCGTTCAGTAGAGAGGCCCTGGATTTCTATATAAACAGACCAGAGTTGGTGTACCTACCTCGTTCAGTAGAGAGGCCCTGG
This sequence comes from Pecten maximus, assembly GCF_902652985.1. Taxonomy (NCBI): domain Eukaryota; kingdom Metazoa; phylum Mollusca; class Bivalvia; order Pectinida; family Pectinidae; genus Pecten; species Pecten maximus. The sequence goes on from NW_022979278.1 coordinate 20,327, forward strand.
ATTTCTATATAAACAGACCAGAGTTGGTGTACCTACCTCGTTCAGTAGAGAGGCCCTGGATTTCTATATAAACAGACCAGAGTTGGTGTACCTACCTCGTTCAGTAGAGAGGCCCTGGATTTCTATATAAACAGACTAGAGTTGGTGTACCTACCT
>NW_022979279.1:2500-16013 GCF_902652985.1 Pecten maximus
TATTCGTATGAAATTTAATCATATCAAATCGCTTCAGTGGACGGCAAAATTACTCCTGGAGCTTTCTTTCAAGAAAAATGCTTATTTTTGTTGAACTTAATATCTACATGTACAGAATGTCGGGCGTCCGTCACACCGATATCAATAGTCTCCAATGTTTCTAGTAACGCGTTGTTTAAAAAAAAAATATTGAAAACATAAAAGAGATAAATCTCAAGTTTACATTATAAATTAAAATATTCTGATATAACAAATCAACAAACACATTTCAAATATAAATCAAGTGGTCTCCAACATAACATGATATTAATTTGAATGAAAATCAATAAAGTTTGGATTTAAAGTCCAATTTCCAAAATTCCAGTTTTGACAACATGAATGTATACATACTATAAAGTTTTACAAATCTAATGTATACATACTATACAGTTTTACAAATCTAATGTATACATACTATAAAGTTTTACAAATCTAATGTATACATAATATAAAGTTTTACAAATCTAATGTATACATACTATACAGTTTTACAAATCTAATGTATACATACTATAAAGTTTTACAAATCTAATGCAAGTTTCACAACATAAATCTCAAGTTTTTCAATACAAATCTTAAATATTACAATTTAAATCTCGGGTATTACAATTAAATTAGATTTCTTTCTTTCCTCTCTTTCTTTCTTTCTTTAACTTTCTTTCTTTCTTTCTTTCTTTCTTTCTTTAACCATTTGATTGACTACATGTGATTATTGGACTTTCTAGTTCTTGGAACAATGTAATGCTTTCCTCGTCGATGAGATGGCGGCTTCCGAGACCCACTTATGAAATGCGGCTATAAAATGACTGATTAGGACTGAAAAGGGTTCAGTAGCAACAGGTTAATAGGGAGCTGTTTATCGGAGAAAATCGCCATGGGGATATTGTTGGTCGTTTATATAATGTTCTGCCATATATGGGTAAGTTTGCTTATTTCCGTATTTATTCTTGTCTAGACTGCCCTTTCAGTTTCCAGAGCTATTTTCTATTTTCTTTAAATGAAGTTTTTCTTGGGTAGCTTTTTATTCAATTATTTCTGACAAAGTCGTTATTTTTTTTTCACTTCCTTCGTGTTCAATCAATCTCAAAGCAACTGAACTGCAGGATTTATTCACACATGCGCAGTTGTGCTTACAAAAGCATCATTTTGAATCAACAATTTTCTTAGCTATACTCATGCTTTCATGTATTCTAATAGAAGATTTCCACATTTATTGCACCACGCTACACTTATCACCACGATTGATTGCACTACGCTACGCTTCACTTATCGGACGATAAGTGTAGCGTAGCGTAGTGCAGTCAACCGTGGATATCAAAATTCAAATTAATTTTATTCTCTTTTTACATGATGTAGAGAAAACATTTTTACAATATAATGCATACAATTATTGTAATATTCGTAGACAATACACAACACTCTTTCAAAACATAACATTTACATCAAGGAGGACTAAATATGTTATTAATTAATCTGATAAAAGTACACATTTTTATTAGTATTTTAACATTAGTTGTATCCATCAGTTCACTAAACTTAATAATATTTGGTCTTGACAAATATTTGTCTATATATAAAATTCTGTGAGCAGATAACGCTGTACATTCAAGTAAATAATGCAAATCCTCACCAATTTATTGACTATTACAATGGGGACATTTATTTTCCTTATACTCAATCTGGTGCCATCTGCAAGGGTAAAATATACATTTATTATTTGTACGAAATTAACAAAATGTGACTCTGTCTTTAGCAGTTATCTAAATAATTTTCGAAATTACAATTATCCTTAAAACATCTATAACATATAGTATCCTACGATGGCCATCAACATAGCCGGTGATATTAATTTGTGAATTTATAAAATGGTTGATTACTTTTACCATTATACATATACCCTCACTGGTCAAAAAGAAACAGACTGCTAAATCTCCTAATATATGGTCACTCACACGGGTCAAAGTTCTTATCCTTCACATTGGTCTGCCACTTCAGTTGGTCAGTTCACGAGTGTCCGGAGTTGTCCCCGGGGAGTAAGGATAATTCCTTGTTGAAAACCACCTCCTTTGCCGATGCCACTCACTTTTGCGTCTTTTTTTGGCAGAATATGTCTGCGTTTTCCCAGGTCCACGCTTTCGGCGTTCCGCCATATTGTATGAACTGTAAAACCCGCCGTTGCATTGTGGGATTAATTTTCAGAGAAACTTGGTCCGGTGTAACGTTGAAAATGGACCCCCGTGGAAAATGGAACCCGGTTCCATTTTCAACGTTGAAAATGGAACCGGGATGCCGTGGAAAACTGACCCTCCTGTTGAAAATGGACCCCATCAGGTCTCTCTTTTCCACGTGTAGCCTGTTGAAAACGGAACCCGTTGAAAAGTGAGTCACATGTACATGTTTCTCTGAATAACAGCACTGTTATAAGATACAAGTCTGTATACAATTAAACAAGCATACAATTTTGATCGATATTGATTTACAATTCGATCTTTGGTGACCCATATAATGACCTTTGGTATAACTTATCACTGTTATCAAATATGCATATGACATGTAAACGATATTGATCGACATTGGTTGATAATTTGACCTTTGACCTTTGGTGACCCATATAATGACCTTTGGTATATCTTCAAACTGTGATATGATATACATGTAAAATGTATACGATATTGATCATCAATGGTAAACAATTTGACCTTTGACCTTTGGTGACCCATATTATGACCTCTGGTATAACTTATCACTGTTATCAGATATGCATATAAAATGTACACAATATTGATCAACATTTCACTTTTGACCTTTATTAACTGAAAATGACTCCGGTTCCATATTCAACGTTGAATATGGACACCACAATATACTGACCCATTTCCATATCATTAGTTTAAAATGACCCCGGTTCCATATTCAACGTTGAAAATGGACCCCACGACATACTGACCCATTTCTATATTATTTACTGATAATGACCCCGGTTCCATGTTCAACGTTGAGTATGGACCCCACGACATTCTGACCCATTTCCATATCATTAGTTTAAAATGACCCCGGTCCCATATTCAACGTTGAAAATGGACCCCACGACATACTGACCCATTTCAATATTATTCACTGACAATGACCCCGGTTCCATATTCAACGTTGAAAATGGACCCCACGACATACTGACCCACTTCCATATTATTCACTGAAAATGACCCCGGTTCTATATACAACGTTGAAAATGGACCCCACAATATACTGACCCATTTCCATATCATTAGTTTAAAATGACCCCGGTTCCATATTCATCGTTGAAAATGGACCCCACGACATACTGACCCATTTCCATATTATTTACTGATAATGACCCCGGTTCCATATTCAACGTTGAAAATAGACCCCCACAATATGCTGACCCATTTCATTATCATTAGTTTAAAATGTCCCTGGTTCCATATTCAACGTTGAAAATGGACCCCAAGATATACTGACCCATTTCCATATCATTAGTTAAAAATGTCCCTGGTTCCATATTCAACGTTGAAAATGGACCCCAAGATATACTGACCCATTTCCATATTATTTGCTAGAAATTACCCCGGTTATAAGATTTTCAACGTGACACCAGTTCCATATTCAAACGTTACAGTTGGTCTTGGTTAATGAATAAGTTACCGAACACACAATTGGACAAATCTATGTCGATCAATATCGTATACATGTTTTATGCACTTTTGTGAAACCTGGTTAGACAGACGCATTTGAAAGTTGCTGTGTCCCAGGTAAATATATCATTATGTTACCAAGTCTGTGTCCCAGGTAAATAAATCATTGTGTTACAAAGTCTGTCTCCAAGGTAAATATATCATTGTGTTACAAAGTCTGTGTCCCAGGTAAATATAAACTTGTTACAAAGTCTGTGTCCCAGGTAAATATATCACTGTGTTACAAAGTCTGTCCCCCAGGTAAATATATCATTGTGTTACAATGTCTGTGTCCCAGGTAAATGTATAATTGTGTTACAAAGTCTGTGTCCCAGGTAAATATATTATTGTGTTACAAAGTCTGTGTCCCAGGTAAATGTATAATTGTGTTACAAAGTCTGTGTCCCAGGTAAATATATCATTGTGTTACAAAGTCTGTGTCCCAGGTAAATATATCATTATGTTACAATGTCTGTGTCCCAGGTAAATATATCATTTTATTACAATGTCTGTCTCCCAGGTAAATATATTGTGTTACAATGTCTGTGTCCCAGGTAAATATATCACTATGTTACAAAGTCTGTGTCGCAGGTAAATATATCATTGTGTTACAATGTCTGTGTCCCAGGTAAATATATCATTGTTTTACAAAGTCTGTGTCCTAGGTAAATATATCATTTTATTACAATGTCTGTCTCCCAGGTAAATATATATTTGTGTACAAAGTCTGTGTCCCAGGTAAATGTATAATTGTGCAATGTGTTACAAAAGTCTTACTCGCAGGTAGATATATATCAAGTTCAAGTTCATTTTATTCCGTGGACCTATCGGCCTACATGTGAAAATAACAACATGATTAAACATAAGTATCAAACAGTAAAATTACATGACAAACGGAGAGTGATCAACATTATATTGTAAGCTCAGTTTAACAAAATAATATTCAACTTTTTAATTTTCTTGTCCTTTTTCTGAAAGCTAAATGATTATATTTACCAGTTTTGCTTAGTTCTTACTAGTTTGAAATTACATGTACTTGACTTTCTGTAATACTAATTCTTGATATATTTTGATTAAGATAAATAGACATTGTAGTAAAAAAGATACTACTAGTCTTCAATTTCTTCTAAATTACAACAATTTGTTAGCCCTTGGAACATTATGTTTTCTTGAAATAAACTGGATAGACTGGATAATATAAATTAGATATGATACTCCAATAATTTATAGGATATAAGCAATAATCATAAAGCTAAAACTATTTACTCATCCTGCATGTGGTGCTGGGGGACCCAGTATAAAATATATAGTAATTATGTATCATGGACCCGTCAGATGTGGTTCGCTCCACGGAGGGGCCGCGGTGGCCGAGTGGTTAAGGTACTGACTGTAGGCCGGTGGTTTTTCTCCGGGTACTCCGGCTTTCCTCCACCTCCAAAACCTGGCACGTCCTTAAATGACCCTGGCTGTTAATAGGACGTTAGACAAAAACAAAACCAAAATCGCTCCACGGCCAGCTGAGAAGTGCCGAGAGAGAGCAGAAAGGAAAGAAAGAAGGAAAGAGCGCGGGAAAACAAAGCGAGTCCCACGAGCTATCCGTGGTCAGTCATGATTAGTCAAGTACAGTCAACACATGATGGACAAACACAATACACCACGTCACACACACGTATACAAAGGTAAAAACGAAGGTACATCAGGTGATCACAAATACACCGAAATGGATCACGGATTGGTTTACGGATCGGTTCGTGGATTCACGGAATACGTATATGCTACAGTAATATGGCAAAAAGTAACCCCGGTGAAAAGTTCCGTTTACTTCGGGTTCGCAAAGACGCTTGTCAGTATCGTATCTAACATATAATGAAGTTGTGCAATAATATAATGGTATGTTGCAATCATATCGTGATATGTGTGAATAATATAATGACGGAATGGTATATGGATAATATAGAATAATATAACGATTAAACAAAATAGTATAATGACGGGAGTGAATAATAGAATGATAAAAGGTAATAATATAATGATGAAATCAAATAATATGACGACAAAAGCGTATAATATAATGGTGTAACGTAATCATATAATGATAACATCATATAATACAATGATAAAATCGAATAATATAATGACAACATATCATAATATAACGACAAAGTCGAATAACATAATGATAAAATCGAATAATATATTGATAAAGTAAAATGATAACGTAATACACAGGACCACGTCATTGTGTGTGGATGTATTCGTTAATACGACCAGATGTCAGACCACGGCATTGTGAGTGGATGTATTCGTTAATACGACCAGATGTCCGTATATTCGATAATACGGCTATCTGATGTTCCATGGAGTGATCCATTAATGACACGTATATATAGATCTAGACTCCGGAACCTTACCGTCATCACAGCAAACACGACACGCTTATCACCAAACATGTAGAGAGTATTTAATTATTGAAGAAAGAGGTAATTCAATCCCCATGCCAAACTCTGGACTATTCTAACTTAGTTTTGGTTCTAACCTCACTCTCAACTACTGTGTAAAGGATCCGATCACCACCTGTGGTTTGTTTTGAGAGCACTAACGTTTAAGACCTCTTCATGGTGGGAGACCAAGGTGAGGTAAGTCACAGTTGATAGTTGACGACCTTATACATGTATACAAAATGCTTTAGATATTTGTCTTAATCATTAATATAACGTTTTGTGAGAAACAGAAAATATATTAAGCTAAGGCAATGGAAAGCATTCGTATTGGTAATGTTAAACGAACTTGTTTATAATTAAATAAACACTGTTTCTCGTTAAACAATAACAAACCTTGAATTCCACTTCGATACTCTACCTACATGTACATTGTAATCATACCACAAAATATAATGTCTCGTGATACACCAATACCACGTAATATTGTGTCACACGAGACAACAGCATCATTCCCCCACCAACGAGTCTCTTTTGTCAGCTAATACACAATTTTTAACAATTAGTTATTATGTATTTATATTTGGGAACAATAGGTCGTTCTTATAGATCGTATCAAGTCTTGAAGAACAATACTTGTTATTGTATACCTGTGTGATGTAATACATACTATACGTACATATGTATACGTATTTGTAAACACACAGGCCGTGTGTACGTTCAATACAATGGCACCTACATGTGTTAACGATCTGATTATCCACGATCGTCCACTGGAGACCTGTTTTTCTCCGACGTGGAGCTGCAGGTAGCCAACATACACGGTAAGTTTGTTGACGGTGGTTGTACATAGTAAGCAGCTGTTTTGTAACATGAATGTTAAATTCTGTTTCTTTTGAAAATAATTTCAGATTTGAGCTGCAAACCTTATAGGCTTATTGACAACACATTTATGTTTTTATACGTGAAACAGGGTACGATATATATGACCGTTGTTCGGGTTTAACACATTACACCTCCGTGTGGAGATCGACCGATATTGATCCGGTAATAGGATTTTATGGTTCATTGGAGATGTGCATATATGGAAACGTAAATACTCCTGGGACTTAAACCTTAATACATATACACACTCTTACCTAAAACTTTATCGAGATATTTAATTTTCTGTATATGACTTACCTGTTATTGGTAGTAATAAAACAAGTTTACACACATCTAATTAACCCTACTGGTGATAATCAAATCCGCGTGGCAGTGACGTAAACGGTCTCCCCAGAATACCTGTGTGTGGGTGACGAGGAATATTAGTAAATGGTTTCCCACAGCGACCAGGAAGCTTTTTTTTAACAGGTCAGTTTGACTTGTATCGCTTAAAACGTGAAATTTCTAAGTAGTTGGTTTGTGTTGCTCAAAAAGGAAGGTGGCGTGGCTATGTCTACCCCCATAGTGAGCAGCGCATATGTTGTTAAGTGAGTTAACCACCAGCTACTACAAGTAGAACGGCACTGACTGTTGAAGAAGCTAAAATGTCAAATTAGGCAAGGTATATACCTTTAAAACGACCATGAATAAATTTCCGTGAGTGGTGACACATACATATGCACATGTTTGTCAACATATACTATATATTAATATGTTATAGCAGTATATTAAGATTTGAATTCAGATCGACAGAACATACCTATATCATAGAACAAATTTTATAATGAACCGTGTTGTCCCAGGTTGTTTAAGAAGACGCCCCCCACCCCCCCCCCCCCCCCCCCCCACCCCTAATCAATCAGAAATCATGTCGGCCATCTTGAAATACGAGACTGCTAATTTAGTTAATATTTTTAATATTGGTCCTGTTTACTTCCGTATTACTTTAATATGTTTGGTTTGTCAGAACAATAGCTCTCGACAATGTAACTGTGTGACTGCATTACGTAAGTATCATTTAAAGTAATCATCTTAACAGCTCCTCGCGGATTTGTGGTGAGCCCCAGGCTTCCCCAGGTTTGGCCAGACTTTCTGATTCTGAGTCGCCGTAATCCGATTACTTGTCAGTGTAATGCATGTTTATACCATAATAACACGACTGTTAATGTGTGTGACTGCACATCAATAAGTGTATCGACTACTGTCACCCAAGTCTACACACCATGCTTATCTCCCCTTGTTTAATTAAGTTTTACGTCAATGCGACGTTGAAGCTGGCAGGTGATGTCCGTTAAATTGCTAGTTATTTGGTTGGTTGGGGTTTGTTATACGATGAAATCCAATTTCATTCTCCACTGATATGCCGGGAAGATGGACTGCGCTGACCAATGGTGACCAGTCGTAGTTTTGCCAGATGATTGCCGTTATAGGGTAAAGGGACTCTTGGTCTATATTGATGAACGACAGGGAACAAACCCAGGTCTTTAATGGAAAATCCCCAGATCTACCTACTGAGCCAACGAAGAATGGTGCGTCCGCTGAGTGGTCAGACACCGCATTTAACACGATGTACCTTTTATACATTCAACACAAAATAGTATCAACTAAACAGCTTGTTTTTTTTCAGGAGAATGTATGTCCTATACACACACAATTCTTCCATATGGATATGTCCTCTCTGTACGTTTCATGATGATAACACTATTTTTACAACATCATTTACATATGTATACCTGTATTTTGTTATAAACACACGTGGGCACGCAATGGATCTGTGACTGACTGCCACTATGTTTCAATAATTTTGACGTCATAACTTCATGGTAGCCAATGTGACGTTCAATAGGACAAGGAATGTAATCATTCATGATTATTTTTACAAATCTTTAGCTTTATGGTAAACATAACCTTGTAAACACAGTTATTCAAGTTCATACGAGGTCATTTGGACTCATCATAACTATATATTATCCAGCATAGATTCGTATAATTTACACACGTGACATATTATCACAGACCTGGTGTACGTTCAGTGAACACCAAGCACGTTCGGTGAACACCAGATACGTACAGTGAACACCAGATACGTCCGGTGAACACCAGACACGTTCAATGAACACCAGACACGTACAGTGAACACCAGACACGTTCGGTGAACATCAGACACGTCCAGTGTTCAGTGAACACCAGACACGAACAGTGCTCAGTGAACACCAGACACGAACAGTGAACACCAGACACGTTCAGTGAACACCAGACACGTTCAGTGGACACCAGCCATGTTCGTTTAACACCAGACATGTTCAGTGTTCAGTGAACACCAGACACGTACAGTGAACACCAGATACGTTTAGTGAACACCAGCCACGTTTGCTGAACCAGACAGGTTCGGTGACCACTAGACAGTAATGGTGAACATTAGATACGTTCAGTGAACACCAGACACGTTCGCTGAACCAGACACGCTCGGTGAACACGCAACAGAAAAGTAATTTATCAATTATAGCTTATATATTAGTAATTATCGGATATCTTGTCATCAAAGGTAAGGCCGAAGGCAGTATTATATACACCATAACACAATATCCATTTGGCTAATAGATACACGTAAATGTAGCCACATTAGCCAGCAATCTTACGGCGACGTATTAATGGATGAATACAAAAGCTATCGCTTGTTTATTCTGTTTGGCATTTAACATCACATATCTGTTGTAGGCTCGACATCCCAGGTCCCTGTGTGGATTCCAGGCGACAGAAAGTGGAGTGTTGGAATTTGCTTTCTCATGTCAACACATTAAAACGTGATGTTGAGATTATCGTAACGCATGCCGAAGAAACGCCGACTCGCGCAACCTATAGCCTGTATTTGGTGGACCCTTGATTATAAAGAAGCACATTCCATCCAGTATCGTAACAGCTAATCACTTATAAAGGAGAGCGATGTTTTGCTCGACAGTATATTCTGTTGACGGGGATGATTGTACACGTTTGTGCTGCCTGTAATTGCTCCATTGCAGTATATGGGACGAAAGACAGACAATGCACAACCCAATACTACAAAGGAGGAGATCTGGTCTGTTCAAAGGACAAGATGGCGCCCCTCTGAATCTCAACGCAACCAAGAAGCGTCCCGAACGCGATGGTTTACCGACACCGGAACGGGTGTCACCACCGGTACCGGTACCCGTAACTCCGGACCGGAAGTCATTCCGCAATGGCGACGACATCTCAACGCGAAGCACTGGGCAAACGACCCCTCCAGTGTTTCTACAGAAGAAACAGTTTTCTTTTGCAGGCGATAACCTTCGGGAAAAGTCTAGAGAAAACTTATTTTCGAAATCCAATACCCCACGAACTAAGTGTCGAAACGATCGCGCAAGGAGAAGGGCTGACGACCTGTTAGCAGACGACAATTACAAACGTTTCGTCATCATGACGATCTCCATGAGTTTATTCATTATTGTTGTTATATCGATCTCCTTGTATCAGATGATCAACAAAAAATTCACGTGACGTCACATATAACCAACGAATATAAGATAACATCATTTAAGTGGAGACTATGAGTGAGAGAAAGAGATATGGCCGTATGTTGGAGGACACTAGTATATGATTGGCTGAACTGGAGCACAGGGACCTGAGAATCCATCACGGTCTATGTGTATTTGAACCTTCATTTATGTGTATAACACATTTTCAGACATGTTAAGGTTAGGATTAAAATTCGGTAGAAATGACACCCCGGTCCTTCACTATATAATGAACATCGGGGTGTAATTTTGACAGAATTTAAACCTCCCCCCTCCCCAAAAAAGGGTATGAAAATGTGCTATACGCACTAAGGAGGGTCCAAATGCACGTAGACTATGACACATCAGGTCCCTGTGGACTGGAATGCACTCAAGTAGACTTGTCTCCACACTGTAACATGTGTTCACACGTTCGTAGAATTAACTACACGGATGACTTGAGATGGTCACGTTCAAGTGAGTTCTTGGCACATGTTCTTGCGGACAGGAGAGTTATGATTTCAAATGTCACTACATGGATTGTAAATGTTATGGAGAGGTATGGCACGTATTGGCCTGTTTCGACCTAACGGTGACCATTTTCAAAATAAAAAGATAAATGTTAAAATCTGAGTTTTTGCAATTGATATTTCATTAAATGACAGTAACGTTGCATCGTCGGGCTATTTGCAACTTTCGAGTAGGACTTTCCCTGCATTCAAATCCTTTTTGACATGGAGCGCATCGGCAGACCAACTTTTACAATGTCTAATTTTAAGTTTATTCCTAAGAGTTCAGAGTTCGAATCACCAAGTTGTATGAGATATTTAATGTGTTTTATGTTTCTTAATATCATTTCATATTTTCTTTGTCGTATTTGGAAGAAATTATCTTCTTAAAAGGAGAATTACAAATTATATTCTTAATGCTGAAACTGAATTATCACTATTTGATACATATGTAGCATGTATACTTAATTACTGTTGTGAGGTGTGGAGATCATCACGCAGCACCAAAAATAGAATCTGTGCATCTGTTATTCCTTAAAGGACTACTAAATGTGAAGAAAACAGTCAATAGCTCCATGGTGTATTCTGAGACTGGTAGATATACTTTACATGAACATCGTAAAATAATGATAATGAATTATTGGTTAATGTTGATAAGAACAGATAATTGTATATTAAAATCGTGCTATGATGCTCTATTTGCGCTCAATATCAGAAAACCTAATTATAAATTAAACTGGTTTATGAGATAAAGAATGAGTTATGTAGACATGGGTTTAACTATGTTTGGATTGCTCACAAGGTAAATAATGAAATAGCGCATTCGATGATTCTTCAAAATGGCAAATTTATAAATACCTTGCTGATAAGAGCGCAGTTCTAGGGCGCCAAAGGCCCCCGAGCGAAGCTCTTTAAATACTGGAAAACGGCACCTCCAACAAGAGTTGCCTCCCTTCCCATACATACGAACAAAGAAAATCGTATGGTTCAAAAACCGGAACCGGAATGGCTCAAATCCGGATGTACTATTCCCATGGGCAAAAATCTTGAACAAATATCAACACCAAAGTCTCACTATAGTGTTTTAACATTAGTTATATATGACTTTTGTTTTCAGATGAAAAATGAATAACAAAACAGCGGTATTTTTTCGCTTTTATTTTTATCATGTCGTCCGTAACCGATCGGACTCCATTCACGTCTGACCTATTGACCTATATTGTACACAACAAGATACGCGAGTACGTTGGAATTAAACTCAGTATAGGGACCACAGAACCAAATCAAAAATAGAATGTGGGTTTTCCCCGTTTGGGCAGAAGATTTAATAGGAAGGTGAATACATCGGGGCCTACTGATTGGATATTTAGATGAGAGAAGTTTCCAAAGTTTTAATATGTGGGTTGGGCAATACATGTAGATGTAAAATATATAGAAAAAACAATTATTTTTTTTGCTAGCCTGTTTTTGTCAGGGGGAGTTAAGTAAGTGTGTATTTTGTTGTTAATGTAGATGAATTTTTGGTGCTGAAATCAATACAAGATGGCGGCCCCCATATAAAAAAAGTTCAAATTGGTAGAATTTTTTATAATTCCATCTAGAGGTTTCCGAGATGACATACTTCAAAATTATGGCTACTGGACCAGTGTTGAAAACTTCATTTAAGCAGTACAGTGATAAACGTTAACATTACCGTCTATGGGAAATCATTTGGTTCCGTGGTCCCTATAGTCATTATTTTTGTATGCGGTTCCAGTCTGATCTGATCAAAGGTAGGCATTTGCCGATAACATCAGCATTGTTACAATCGAGGGATACGTTGGGGGAATTACCGAGAGAAATGACAACACAACACCATCATTCTCGCTTCGTGGCGGCAACTTTTTATATTCCGGAAAACAACAAAGCAAACTAATATTCGAACCAACATATAAACAACTGGCTGACATTATCCGGAACTAAGACATTTCATGGTCACCTAAAATATATATTTTACATATATATAACATGCCCCCCCAAAACAAAAATTTTACCCTAGGGAAATTTTTTGCAGAACCATGAAATGAATTAGAAACCCAACGTACATACATGTAGTTATTATTTATAAATCAATGATCTGATTATCAACATTTAAAGTTTCAGTCATTCCACAAAGTCCATATGCCAAATAGAAATGTTACTCACTCATCATCATAACATAATATATAAAACTGAAACATCATAATCTCACTAGATTAATTAAGACACAATTGCAGCACCACATAACACAATAATCTGTAATATATCCATGTATGCTGAAACTAAACTGTATAGTACACTATATATATACACTGTTTATAGGGTTCCCATTGGATAATATTATCAATATTACTCGACATTGTAAAACATATCATATAATT
>NW_022979280.1:0-31720 GCF_902652985.1 Pecten maximus
AGTATTTTCCGGCTGTAACCGTTAAAGGCCTATTAGTATGTGTTTTAGTATAGACGAAAGTGTGGTATCGGCTTGGACATACTCGTAAAATGGCGTCCGTGATTTCAACTAGGTTCTTTCCCGGGCCACCACTTTGCACCGAATTGTAATGAATATTAATAAAGGTTATATCAGCTTAAAGCCTATAAAATTATCTTGTCCAGAGTGTGTTCCGAACAGAAATCGGTTAAGTAATAAAAGAGTTTTTGACCAATAAAGATGGAAATTTACATGTAACTTTGACGATTTTGCTATTTTTTCATACCACATCAATTCATTTCGGCCACCACTTTTGAAAGTAATATCGAACATGTATTCAAACAGTTTATATATGTGAAAGAGTACTAAATTCTCCTTTTTTGTGTGGTTCCCGAACAAAAATCTGTTCAGTAATATTTGAGATATGGGTATTTATTATAACGAAAACAGTTGTAAATATCGACATTTTTATTCCATATGGGTTCATTCCGGCCACCACTTTCACTTCTAATTTTTGATACTGTTAAATATAACTTATACGATTTTAAAGGGGATAAATCAACCCTTTTACTGCTGGTATCCGAACAAAAATCCATTCAGTAATAACGGAATTATGACCTAATAAACACAATAAATCAACAAAAATCTCTTCACGCCTGAGGCATTCCGGGTTTTGTACTCGCCCACTTATTTGTACTTCCGGTTTCTTATCGGATATTCTTGTCTGGTGTAGTGTTAACTCGAAAAGGGTTTCCTCCTAAAGACATAAACGGACCTGAAAGGACCTGAATCTAGACCTGAATGGGTTTTTAAGGTGTTTATTGATTATAAATGTATTATTTCTCAGTTTTATGCAAGAATGGGTGTTATTACATATCGAAACACCATTTTCATTTGAAAAAAAACCAAATTTGAATGATGTTTTTTAAAGCTCGATAAATGAGTCGCTAATCGAACGACAAACACGGCGGACTGAATGGGATCGAGTGGACCTGAACGGAGCCCAACGGCGGCTTGACTTTTTACTCAAATCAGAGACTTGTATATCAGGGAGACTGGAAACAGTCTATATATCTTACCAAATATCACCTATGCCGGAGGTATCAGAGTGCCTCGTTCTGAAACCCAGGTGACACAGAATTCGCCGCCATATTGGCTGCATCGCCTCGTAGCGTTTCGAAACACACTGGGATTTAAGTCTATTTTGTGGCGAAATAGACCTCGACATTAAAAGCAAGTCACATGTTTGGTTTCTGGTTTGGGTGAGGAATCCTGCTGGGCGTCTCGGCAGTATGCTTCAGTGAGGTAGCACTATAAATCGGCAAAAGTTCCGGCCTATCACAAGGAGACTTAACACGTACATACCGCAGCCTCCCAAAACACGCATAGGCACTCGCCACAAAGCATGCATATCGCAAATAAAGGCAGCCCGTCCTTAAATGACCTTAACTGTTAATAGGACGTTAAGAAATAAAACCAAACCAAAACCAAGAGTCTATGCAAATGCACTTCGTGGTAAACCCTTGACCTGTGATTTAATGTTTTTAGGAAAGAAGATAACTTGAATAATTGTTACTTACAGTCATAATTGTGGGCGATACTTAAAAATTGCCCAAGGTTCAAAGGCATTAACCCCCTGTTGTAAGTATTTTGGGTTTTTGTTTTAAGTATTGGGCTCAGTTTGTTTTGATTTTTCTTATTTTCAGTATTGACTTGTTTCTGAATACTAGTGTTTTAGAGAAAATAAATTCTCAAATCATATACTGTGTTGTATCCACCTTAACACCCTTTCATACATAATCTTAAGTCTGAGTGGAATATCCAACACTACTGAAAGGTTCACCTAGGTGGGATCTGTGTTTTGTTCCAAAACTAGGCAATTGTTACACTTTTACCTATGACATAAATAGTGATTATTATATTTTAAAGTTAATGTACATGCCCCGTCCATGCATATGTGTAATTGTGGATTATAATTGGGGTATCAATGCAGATAGAGTAGTAAACCCAGTTAGAATTGATGAGTTCCTAAGAATGTTTCAGTTGATACTGTAAAAGACAGATTCAGTATGTTTAGTTTAAAGATATTTTCGCAATCTGTGACAGAAGCTGTACATGATGCGCATAAGTATGAACTGTATTGTTTTAATTTATACGTTTTCAATATTTCAGGTCGATTCACACAGTCCGGAGGAAGATGTTGGCATTATTCCACCGCAGACATTTTAAGAAATTTTCCAAGTTCGTATATGAATAAATGATCGACGGGGTCCAATTAAAATTTCTTACCATAATGCAATGATTAAATGAGAATTATTTCGAAACAAAATCAAATTATGAAGTTTTCTTCTTCCGAAGCGGAGCGGAGCTCAAGCAGACAATATAGGCCTACTGCCGGTAGGGATAGTAGAAATACCACGTGATTTGCAGGTTAATAAAAAATGGATTACAACCTATGTCCTACAAGCGGAATACAACAAAGTCTGTATCATTTCGTTCCGTTTGAAATAATCGAAACTATTTTGTATCAACCTTTAGGCAGCCATTTTTTAAACGACTAGAAAGTGCTACAACGACGTGGGCATGTGTTTTGTGTGTTCTACACCGTATTATATATCTGTGTGTGTGACATACATATGGGATATAACTTGTATATTGCATACACGATACGTAGACATCGTTGTAATGACCTGTCAACCTCTTAAGTGTTTTTTTCAAGCATATTTCGTTGCGCCCGGATTCCGGGCGGAAACTGCATCAAAGAATTAGGCATAGTGCTTCGGAAATATGAAGTCGCAGTCGGCAAAATAATTTCCTATAGAAAAAGAGCCAACCAGCGGCCACTTAGGTTACAGGAGTATAATTCATATCAGCTGTAAATTATATAGGATGACAGCTCAACGCTTTAATTATGACTTTGTCCTTCCAAACAAGTTGCTTATAAAACTTAAACACACTCGAGCTCGGATCTGCATTACTTCCCACAGTCACATCGACTTCGAAGTAACATAGTTTGACTATGTATACCGTTCATCCTTGGTATCAAGTTATATCAATATTCTGCTCAAATGGAATATCTATGCTCATATAGAGGGACACCAGCTTAATGAGCAAATTAGTCATAAACGGAATTTGGAAATCAGCATAAATAATGCTTTTGGTATCCAGACAGGCAAAACGACTTCGAATCTGAAGTTCAGTGGTAATGTACAGACTGATTAAATCTTAAAATAAATATGTTTTCAACACTGAAAAAAGAGAACTATTCCTGTTTTGTAAAGATTAAGGTAACAGAGTATAATCATCATCAATCCATTTTAATGTACATGCATATTAAAATGTTCTGTCCTTGTTACACTGGTTTTCTGTCCTCGTTACGTAAGTGACATCAATTTCAGAAACTGGTTTCTCGATTGGTTTACACTGTTTACTCATCAATAATAATCAACATAGTTTGAGGAGAAACTCCAAATAAAATTTCCGTCCATGATGGTACATAATACAAAAGACATGGTTTTCTGACAACGTTACGTGCGAGTAAATTGGGCTGTATACGATCATCAAGTACAACGCACACCATTCTGCATCAGTAAGTTATCTTCTCTTTGTTATTTTGTCAAAGTATACATCTTCATGAAAGCCGTTTCCTTACTACAATCGAAAAGCACATCAAAATAATTCTGTACAAACTTGCTGTAAGTTCTTCTGTATCAGGGCCATTCTTTTCAGCTCAGACAACTCCAATGAGGCTAATTCAAATTTTTGTCACAACAGCAGTGATTCAGAGCTAATCTTTATGATAGCATTGACTAAAGTTCTAGAAAACAAGTTACATCAATCATGAAAATGAAAAAAAACGACAAACTTGTTCAGTTTTTAGTTGCCTTAGAAATCCTTTAGACATGAAAGAATCTTCCACACGTTCCCTGACCAACATGTTCAAAGTGATAAATTGTTACAGCATATTTGTCAAAAGCTGCTATTCGCCTTACCCCAAAGATGTTTTTGACCAAATTGTGTTCAAATCCATTCATAACCCTATGACTAGCAGCGATTTAAAGTCATTACCTCTATTCCCATTATTGGGCCCCGCCCCTAAGGCCCAAGGAGTATCAAAGCCACCATTTATGCAAAAATATGTTCCCCTTCCCCAAGGACCTTTCTGACCAAATTTGGTTTCAAATCCATTCAAGACTTTTTGACAAGTAGTGGTTTGGTTTGGTTTATTTTGTATTAACGCCCTATTACCAGCTTAGGTCATTTAAGGACGGCCTACCCTGCATGCGTATGATGAGTGCATATGTGTGTTTTGGAAGACTGCGGTATGTTCGTTTTCAGTTGAGCGTTCGCCCCTGTGAGGAAGGCTTTTGGTTCTGTCCCCTGGCCGAGACATACCAGAGTTTTTAACAAGAGATCCCAGAGGGATCTTGGCGCCCACCATTGAATGATCTTTATAGGTTCCATGTCAGATTGATCTTTTCTCTACTTTTCCCTTCCTCTATGTCTTACTAATCTGTGTAAATTCAGAAACAGCCCTCTAGTACTTTTCAAACAAGGGGAACCTACATATAAAATTTAAGATTTAGCGATAATGGCTGTCTTTCGGCCATGTTGTTTTCGGATTGGTCCCAAAATGCAACACCAGGGACCAAGGGGAACCTACATATGAAATTTGAGAAAGATCCCTTCAGTACTTTCTGTAAAATAGCGATAACAAACTTCAATTGTCAAAATCCAAGATGGCTGCCTGTCAGCCAGGTTGTTTTCTGACTGGTCTCAAAATCCAATATGCATAACTAGGCACAGAGGGCAACCTACAAATGAAATTTCAGAAAGATCCCTTCAGCAATTTCTGATAAATAGCTATAACAAACTTCAATTGTCAAAATCCAAGATGGCTGCCAGTCGGCCATGTTGTTTTCCTATTGGTCCCAAGATGCAATATGCAGAACAACAGACCAAGGGGAACTTACAAAAAAGTTTGAGAAAGATCCCTTCAGTACTTTCTGAGAAATAGCGATAACAAACTTCAATTGTCAAAATCCAAGATGGCTGCCTGTCGGCCATGTTGTTTTCCGATTGGTCTCAATATGTAATATGCATAACAAGGCATTGAGGGGAACCTACATAAGAAATTTGAGAAAGATCCCTTCATTGCTTTCTCAGAAATAGCGATAACAAACTTCAATTGTCAAAATCCAAGATGGCTGCCTGTCGGCCATGTTGTTTTCCGATAGGTCTCAAAATGCGATATGCATAACTAGGCATCGAGGGGAACCTACATATGAAATTTGAGAAAGATCCCTTCAGCACTTTCTCAGAAATAGCGATAACAAACTTCAATTGTCAAAATCCAAGATGGCTGCCTGTCGGCCATGTTGTTTTCCGATAGGTCTCAAAATGCGATATGCATAACTAGGCACCAAGGGGAACCTATATATAAAATTTCAGAAAGATCCCTTCAGTACTTTCTGAGAAATAGCGATAACAAAAATTGTTTACGGACGGACGGACGGAGGGACGGAGGGACGGACCACGGACCACGGACGCAGGGCGATTTGAATAGCCCACCATCTGATGATGGTGGGCTAAAAATGGTACAGTAAGGACCGTAGCTTTTAATACTTTTACCCTTTCCCCCGCGATTTATGGTGACGAGTGTACATGGAGAAATAATCACCGTGTTTCCTGGTGATAGACCAATTATGCCGATCGATCACCGGGGTTAAATCATCAAAGATCGCGGTGACCAAGCGTGCCGCGGTGAACCTCCGCGATCGAGACACTGAGGACCACAGAGGATCACAGAGGATCAGCAGGACTCATCGGTGCCGACTCATGCGATAAAATTTACCTGTAATATGAATCGGTATGGAGTAATTACATGTATATAACTGACACCCATCAACGCTATGATCGATGTGACCAGGGACGTACGGTTATAACCATTTGCCATTGGTTTTAATTGTTTCCGTCTCTTATAAATGCCGTAGAATTAAACATCAGTTTTACTTAGCTTGAAAATATGATGATTTTTTTTTTTGTCACTAGTCGTAGTCTAGAGGGGACATAGATAATGTCTAGTATATTTAGATATATAAAGAACTGTAAAAATTCCGCTGTGTGTCGCTGACAGGTAAAAGAAAGTAGATTTTGATGGAAGTTATTTCTTGAGTAGTAGATCTAAGAATCACTGTGTGATGATCATTTATCATTTCAAACAACTTTAATCCAAGTAAGGATATAATTTGCATACATTTCTGGTGTAGGGCCAGAACGCACTAGCCTACAATATGAAAACATTGAATGTGCCGTCACCGTTTGGTGTCGCTAAGATATAAGGTCTAAATACAATAAAACCGGTGTGAAATCGCACGTATCTTACCAATATGATAAATGAGATATTTATTTACCCAAGATCACCCATTTAGTCCCACCTAGGTGTTTTTATTCCGTCAGTATAGACCCTTGCTTACGCTAGTCAAAATTTCACGCTGTTGACCTGCCATTTTGTAAGTGACAGTACGACTAACAACCCGAATCGGAACGCAATGGACCGAAAAGACCATATATAATTTATTGTGTTTTCTTCTAAAGTAGTTTGAATCAAGAAAACTAAGCTTATTATTTCACAAAACCTGTTATATTAAATTCAAAAATTCGTAATTTCTTAATTATAAGCGGTAAATCTATAGAAATAAAAGTTGTATCATCGCACATGGTTAGGTAATTAGGCCGACCGCGACCTACAATGTATAGTTAGCAACATGGCGTCGAATCCAGAATGAAATATTGACTAGCGTAAAGCGAGGGTCTATAAGGACTGAATAAAACACCTAGATGGGACTAAATGGGTACACTGGGGTAAATATCTCATTTATCCATATATGTAAGTGTTATGTCATTCCCGATGTTATTGTCAGCTGTCGGAGAATTCCACGTTTTCATATCGTAGTGTGCCAGACGAGGCCAATAGAAACTCTGGCTAATTCCACATATGAAACTGATCAAAAGTGGGAATAACACTAATTATGTGTAATGATACTGGTTGCATAGTCAAAAACCTGCAATATATCGTATCTTAGGGCATCCATATAATATGGGTGTTAAATGTACCGGCAGTTTCATGTCTTCACATTAATATCATGTCACTGAGTATTTTTTTTCACTCTGGCCTATTTTATGGTTACTGTTTCTATCAAAAATGTGATTTCAATGATTTTTATAAAATCTTAATACTTGTACGAATTTCATCGGTTAGATTGACAAGTCACCTTATACAAAGCAGATGACACTGAAGTTCGTCACACCTCAGTGAGCATTGTTGCTGTCAATCAAACGCCGCGGAAAGGCTTTGCGCGTATTTCATTGGTTGATAAGAATGATTGACAAGTCATTCTCCGTGCACAGGTAAGATTTACAAGACAGTTACGAAATGTCTTGTTATTACTATGCATCAATCTTTTACAGATAAATATATTTTCAAATAAATGATAACTATTCTTTTAAAGTTTTGCTATCAGAAAGTTAGTTTTATCACGTTTATGACCATAACGAGTTAAATACATGTATATCAATCCATAATTTTACCATCGATCATTGGAATTGTGGAAGTTATTTAATTCATGTTACGGTGTTTGTCTTGTTGAGTACGGCAATAAGATGCATGTTAAAAGCACACGATTTGTAAATGATCTCCATTTCGATAGTGATACTTCACGCATACGAAAGTCAGTACATGGTATTACATCAACAGTTTCTTTGGTATTTTTGATAATAAACATTATATTTATTAACATTATTTAAGAAGACAGTACGGTGGTTTTTAGAAGATAAAAAACATATTTGCTGATTATTTCATGTGATAACAATAAAATTTCAACGTATATTTTTTTCTGAAGCGTGTGATTTAAATATTAAGCTGTTAAAAGCATTTCTTTATTTTAGAATCCATGTGACACAATCAAATGTTTTTTTCCAAAGGACTATATTGCTAGAGATCATATATATTTATGAATATATATGAATTACATCAATTGTATTTGACATGTATTTTGAAAGTTCATTGCATTATCTAAAAACATTTTCTAATAAAATATTTAACATAAAATGTGGGTTTTTTTTTTAGTCATACATGTATATAAAACTTTAGTCATTTCAGTATATATCACAAGTGGTACATGTACAGAGTTAAAGTTCTTGGTGTTCAAATGCTGACGTGGTGAAACTCGGTGTTAAAGTGTACCAAGAACAAAAAAACGATATTCAAACATGTTTTTTTTGTAAAAACCAATGAATGATGTCGCGAACCACATCAAAATCGGTTGGCCGAGTGCCGAGATAAAATCTAAGCATTATATTCTATACAAACCCGCTTTCAAGTCATGAAGAACACTTAATTCAGAAAGTAATATATTATAATCATCATGATCTACAATAGACTAAATCTCTCACGTATGAATACCAGTGTTGGAGCCTGCAACAAACTTCTACATATACAGATTTTATCCCGAGGGTATTTTACATGTCATGGTCTCGGGGATAACGGACGATTACATTCTTGAGAAAGATATAATTTTTATATGATCGTTGTCAGTGAAATTAAATAAAAGTGATTCGCAACAATTATAATATAATTGATACTTTATGTACAGGTACATAATATAGGTTCTTACTAAACCATCATTTTCGCTCCGTTTTTTATATATATACAATGTATAGAAAACATACAATTTAGTTCATCGTGATTAATCAAAATAATACTAAAACTTATTAACTCGCAATAATTTTCGTGTATGAATTTTTCAAATTTTATTTATTTATTTTTTATTATCATTGAAATTTTTTTGTTTTGTTATTGTGTCATTATTGTGAAGTGATCGAGATCATTGTGGTTTTACTTTCCATTCGTGTGTCACAAGTCATATCTTCACTTAAAACAGGACTTTAGAAGATTAGAAACATGTTCGGAGAATTACGAATTGAGTGGCTTAGTATAACCGCTAAACAATTACCAAGTGTGAAATTATTGGTCCACAAGCTCGTCACACCTGTCACTGCACTACAGGTGTCTGGTGTTCTAATCGGCACACGCCGATAATTCCTTGTGAGTTCTCGCGTTTGGTTTCTATGTACTTCAAAAAAGTTCCGAAGAATACTTTTTACATGTTGTACGTAAATTGAGCTTGAATTTTATTAAGAATTGCGTGTTACTATAGGGAAGGGCATTTTTAAAGTTGTTGAAATCAAAACATATTATTTTTGGAATTCAGTGGGTTTCGTTTTCCTTTCAAGCGAAAAAAAAAGTATCTTAAAGGTTTGTCTATAGAATAATTAACCTAAGTTACCTCATTCATAAACCCACGTTGTTGAAAATTTACTCTATGAATCTTTCCGAAAATCACAAATAACGTATCTTCAAGTGTATTTGCAACATATCTATTGCTGTTTTGGCTAATACAAATTCCAATTTTTTAACTTTTATTTCACATCGTGTATGAATTGTATTTTAAATTTCTATTACTAGAAGTATTATAACCGAAATCAATATTGGTATGTAACAACCCGGAAATGCCCTTATAATAAAGGCTATATGATGTAAGTCGTTGTAAACGACCCATTATTCAAATGCCATACATGTTACAGCGACCCGTTAAAATAGAAAATTATTCAAATTTTACATGTTATATACGACCTGTTATATTAGAAAATGAGTAAGATGATACACGTTGTATTTGGCCCGGTATAATAGAAAATTAATAAGATGTTACTGTTGTATATGGCACGTTTATAATAGAAAAATATATGCCCCTGGTTTCGGTAACATTGTTATTAACTAACTCACAAATATAAGTCAAAAAGTTTATTCAGTACTTTCATTATTGTTGTCCTCATTCGCATTAATTGCAGGCACGTGTTCACGTTTGTTTCTATATATATTCCTATATGACGACTCTGATCCCATTAAACCTCTGACGTCACAGGTCAGAGGTCACTGTTTTCGAGAAAAATCGCAATTACTCTAAACTAAAGTCGCTGTGAAAGTCGACCTTTCAGCATTTTTAGTTTTATCCTAATCACATTTAAACTTGAAATAGAAATCGTTACGGGTACACTTTAAGACCCCACGTAATTAAGTCAATTACGCTATGAAGGCTATTTCACTCCATTCAATTTCATCTCATCTTAAATTGTCCTTATTTGTATTAATTACGAAAGAAATGCATTAAATCTCATAATGTATGAAACCTAGCATGTTCAAATTAATAGAGTTGTTTAAAAAGAAATAATAGAAGTTATATCTCAAATCTTGCTAAATATTAAATTTGCAAGGAAGAGAAAATTGAATGGTTTAATAACCGATACTTATGTATAGTCATAAATGTTTCTCATACATATGTTGTATTACTTTTATTAGTAGTTGAATTTTTGTATGTGCAATTCCAGCACAAATCTATGATAGGATATTGTTTATGATGTAAATAGTAAATTGATTGTTATATACATGCATATAATCACATATCACTATGTGTAAGGGTATATATGTATACAATAAAAGATCCGGATTTTACAACTTACCATCAGTCCCATGTTTTTTTTTATGATTTTTACGTACCAGAAACCCCAAGCTATCTATTTAAAAATACGGGACACTAGCGAGAACTACCCAAGATGTCCGATAATTATTAAACCCCTATTCACTTAACAATGTGACGGCTTACATAATTAATTAAGTATCAGACGACTATTGACTAATTTGTGTGTAATCAACCCAGTTCTTGTGATCACTGCTTAATACGTAAATGTGTATGTAATTAATAGCATATGGGCGGCCGTTTTAGGATAAAATACAGACACTACTTAAGTGCAAAAAAAGCCAAATGACATTATGTTCTTTTTACACTTAAGTGCAAAAGATTTGCACTTAAGTGTCAAAAAAATTATTTGCACTTAAGTGCAAAAAAATGAAACGGTTTCCAACAGAAATTCACCTACAGAAGTAATTTTTTCGACTGTCCAAAATGAAGTACAATGATTGGTCGACCAATGGGCGAAGTTCTATCAATTTCGTATCGACCAATCAAATCATACATACTGTCGCAGTGTGGCCCTAGCGATACGTAAACAATATGGCGCTTCTATATAACCTCGTGGTTATTCTTGTAACCGAGCGACTCGTCAGCTGAAAGGCCGTAATAGCGGACGTAAAACCCATAAATAAATAGATAAATAAATTATAACCGACAAATGTCGCCCGAGACACGAATTTCATGCAGGTGTCCTCAGTTGAAACAAATGCTCGGCAATTAATATAAAGATAGAATGTAAACAATTTATCGAAATTAGCTGTAGTGATGAGGGAAGTAACCCGTAACATATAGAAGTGAAACAATCATAAAAAAAAAGCTTTGTTGCTTTGAAATGGTACAATCGATCAATGTGAAATATAAACCATAATAGAAGGTTTTTTTTACAGTAGACCTTCTTTGACCACGTCTTCCAGTATAGTGTTTGGTAACAAGTTATAATTATGGTAATATTACATAGTACTGTCTTTACCACGCAAATATCTATGAATTTACTTACTTTTTGTGGAAATAAATGCAACTGCATTTGACTTGAATGCAAAGCTGAAAACCAGAGCTTGAAACTGTGCTGGTTGAATTATTATGTCACACCCCAAGTATTGTTAAAGAAATATTCCTATTTTGCAAAGAGTATCACATGTCATTGCGAATATCGACATTTCCGGAGTGTAGCATGATAAATGGGATTAACTGTAACATTTATGACCAAAATAATGTAAACAGTGAAGGAATAAGGACACTTCACATGCTTTTATGTAATAATTTTAGACATATTTACAATTACAGGAAATTCTTAGTAAAAAATATAAAGTAAAAGCCTCCCCCCCCCCCCCCCCCAGGCCTGATAATGTAAATGGATGATAATCTAGGGACAAATTTATAGTTTTTTGCACTTAAGTGTAAAAAAGGTTTTTGCACTTAAGTGTAAAAAAAAAGTTTTTTGCACTAAGTAAAACAGTTTTTTGCCTTAAGTGTAAAAAACAGTTTTTTTGCACTTAAGTGTAAAAAAGTTTTTTCACTAGGTAAAAAAAAAATTTTTTGCACTTAAGTGTAAAAAAGTTTTGATTAGTGTAAAAACATTTTTTTTCCTAGGTAAAAAGTTTTTTCACTAGTTAAAAAAAAATTTTTTGACTTAAGGTAAAAAAAATTTGCCTTAAGTGTAAAAAAAAAAATTTTTTGCATTAAGTGAAAAAAAAATTTTTTGCATTTTTAAAGTGTAAAAAAAGTTTTTTTGCCTTAAGGGGAAAAAAAATTTTTTTGCATTAAGTGTAAAAAACCTTTTTTGCACTTGTGAAAAAAAAAGTTTTTGCATTTAATGAAAAAAAAAAAGTTTTTTGCATTAAGTGTAAAAAAAAGTTTTTTGTATGCTACCCCTCTTGGGGATTTGTCGGGTTTTCCTTAAGGAAAAAGATAATAAATGTTTTTTAAAAAAGAAAATATAAAAATCTCTTTTTTGTTGGAAATTCCCAAAAGCATAAAACCCCTATGGGTATTTTTCCTAGGGCTACATATTTAAGGGTCCCCCGACATGCGCAGCAAGGGATAACATTTTTTTTTTAGTGCAAAAAGATTTCAGTTTTAGGAACGATCCTTTTTGAAAAGGGGATACGAAGAATTTTTTTGTTTATGGACAGGTACATAATGTAAAAGAATAAAATGGCAAAAGAGTGTTTTTTGGATTAGGGTTTTTTCCCTTTAATAAAAAAAGTTTTTGCCTTTATGAAATTTTTTCCCTTTATGTTAAATTTTTTTTGCACTTAAGTGAAAAAATTTTTTGCACTTAGGTTTGTCTGTTTTTTATCCTAAACGGCCGCCCAAAAATATGGGGGCCTTTTTGGGATAAAATACAACCTATTAAGGGAAAGAAAAAACCAAATGGCCATTATTTTCTTTTACATTAAGTAAAAAAGATTTGCATTTAAGGTAAAAAAAATTATTTGCATTTAAAGTGAAAAAAAATGAAGCGGTTTCCAAAAGAAATTCACTGAAGAATTTTTTTTTGACGGTCCAAAAAAAAGTACGATGTGGCAAACCAATGGGCGAAGTTATAAATTTCGATCGACCAATAAAAACATGCTCGTCGCAGTTGCCCTACGATACGTAAAACATTGGGGGCTTCTATAATTCGGTTTTAAATTGAACCGAGGGGACTCGTCCGCTATGGTGAAAAAAATTAAAAAAAAGCTTTGTTGGGGAAATGGACAACGATAATGTGAAATTTAAAACCTAATAAAGGTTTTTACAGTAGCCCTTCTTGCCCCGTCTTCCATAATTTTTTGGTAACAAGTTATGGTAAAAAATTTTAGTACGTCTTCCACGCAAAATCTATAATTTTACTTACTTTTTTGGAAATAAATGAAACCCCTGTTTTTGACTTGAAGCAAAGCTGAAAACCAGAGCTTGAAACTTGTGTTGAATTTTAGTCCACCCCAAGTATTGAAAAAAAAATATTCCAATCTGCAAAGTATACATGTCATTTGCGAATTCGACTTACCGGGAGTTGCCTATAAAGGTTTAACTGAAAATTTTATGACAAAATAGAAAAACGTGAAGGAAAAGGACATTCACACTTTTAGTTTAATTTAGACGTTTTACATTGGGAAAATTCCCCTAGAAAAAAAATTAAAGAAAAACCCTCCTCCCCCCCCCCAGGCCGATAAAAAAAAGGGGATGAAATCGGGGGAAAAAACTTATATTTTTTTGAATTTAAAGGTAAAAAACTTTTTTTGCATTTAAGTGTAAAAAAATTTTTTTGCATTTAAAGGGGAAAAAAAATTTTTTGCATTTAAAGTGTAAAAAATTTTTTTTGATTTAAGTGTAAAAAAAGTTTTGCATTAAGTGTAAAAAAAGTTTTTGGCCTTAAGTGAAAAAAAAAAAGGTTTTTTTTGCCTTAAGTGTAAAAAAAGTTTTTGACTTAAGTAAAAAAAAAAATTTTTTGGGGCACTTAAAGTGAAAAAAAAAAAAACCGTTTTTGCACTTAAAGTGAAAAAAAAAAAAAAACTTTTTTTTTGCACTTAAGTAAAAAAAAACCGTTTTTTGCATTAAGTGAAAAAAAATTTTTTTGCATTTAAGTGTAAAAAAAAGTTTTTTTGCACAAAGGAAAAAAAGTTTTTTGCATTAAGTAAAAAAAAAATTTTTTTGCACTTGGGGCAAAAAAACTTATTTCCCTTCCCCCTAAGAGAAAAACATACCAATTATGCTCATCTATTACCAGAAATGCCAGTTTGCAGATTGGGAGCACTAGCTACTCCTCTTGAGAGATTTATCGGGTTTTCCTTAATGAAAAAATGATAAAAAAAGGTTTTAGAAAAGAAAATATCAAAATTTATTTTTTGGAAATTCCCAAAAAGCAATAATATATAAAAAAAATCAAAACTGTAAAAAGTTAGTATTTAAATAATTTCCAATCTTGTCCACTATTATGAAAGTTAATTTTCATACTTTTGTTCTTTTGCATTTTCCCGGGCCCGCAGATTTTTCGGAAGGATGGCATGCGTTCAGATCGATAAAAAGACAATTACTTTAGAGATTTGAAAAGTACTTTATTTTAACAATTTTTTTGTCAAAAAAAAAAAGGGATTGGCACAAGTTATTAAAATTTAGGGCCCTTCCCCACTCAACAGGTTAATTTACAATATGACATGGTTAAATTAGTAAAAATGTAACTTGGGAAAAAAAATGGATAATCTAACATACAATTACATTAACTAAAAAAGAGAACAAGATAAATTCAAAATTTCGGGGTTTTTTTATGAAAGACTGCCATATCCAAATACATAACTATTCACTTCCAAAACCCAAAGTTTTTTTTACCATAAAACAAATTTAAATTTACATGTAATTTTAAATCATTAAAATATTGGAACTTTTCAGCAACAGTTTTGGGAAATTTTGCGCAATTGCAAAAAGTTTGGTTCAATTTTTGTTGTGATCGCGATGGGGGCAAAAAAAGGAGATAAAAAAAAAGGACACAACAGGCAGCTACTGTAACATCAATCTGTTTTAAGTGAAAAACCCAAAACGGGATGATCTGGGACAGATAATAAAATAACTTTTGATACTTTTTCGTTTTACTTTTTAAATGAAAATAACATACTGATTTAAAACTCACAAAAAAAAAATAAATTGAAAAGCCTGCCAAATGACAACTGTTAATTTTTTTGTTTCCGCATTACACAAACCACTTTATTACTTTTGACTTGGGCCAATTTTGGGCCTTAAAGGTAAAAACCAAATTTGGGAATCACATTTAAAACCAACGGGGCCAATTTGGCATCTGACATACAGTGTTGGCCCAAACGATGGCAACTTTGGATCTGACATACAATGTTGGCCCAACGAGGCCCAACACGGGGCCCAACGAGGGGCCGAGAGCAAAATTAATTGGGCCAAACGTTTTTTCCAACATTGGCCCACGTATTTAAACATTGGGGCCAAACGGGCCCAACGTAGTCATGCACGGGGTTTATATCTTTATAAAGTGTACACACAAAAACTGTAAAAAACTCCCATCGGGTATTTGTAACATGAAATATCTTTAAGTGGTATAAAACGGAAAACAAAATGAATTAACATAACTATTGCACAAAGCAGAATGGATTCAGAATGTAATTAAAAATTACTAGGGCCCTTTCTACAATAAAATTTTACGTACAAGTTAATAATTCCCTAAATGTACCGATTTTGAACCATTTAATGTCTTTTTTTTTTACATGTATTTGAGGTTTTGCTTTCAGGTTAATTGGTTTCGTTTTATCACCACTGTTTTTCAATGATTTTTTAAAATCATATTTTAATTTAAAAAATTCTTTTGAAGCAACACTTTTTATGCGGTTTTTGGCAAAAACTGGCAGCCTAACCGCTGTTTTTTCCCCGCACCCGGGCCCCCGCAGTGATTTTTTTTAGTGTCGTCAATCAAACGGGGTATTGACGGCACCGCGAGTTTTTGGTTAGTGAGAATGTTTGAAAGACATAAAGCTTTTTACACCCTCCTGATTTGTAAATCAAAAAGTAGAAAGGGGGCTTTAAATTTCCAGGTTTGGTGAGAATGATCAAAAGTCAGAGCAGTGCACATGTTTGTCGTCATGAATAGCAGAGTAAACCCCCTTTAAAAAATTTTGAGAAAAACTGTATCGATACATACCGCAAATGTTATTACCGGTTTAATACCCTATTAGGGAAAATTTCCGCCAGTGACCCACGTTGAGGTTCGCCAGAGACCTTTTGAGTATTGCATTAATACTTTTAAAAGTTTTTTTAAGTGCTAATTTTAGCACGATTTTTTACGTTTGTGATATTCTTTTCCCGACTCACCAAACCATCGGTTTGGGTACATTTCATGTGTGGAGAGCTCGAGCTAAATTATTGGAGTGGGAAAAGCTAAAGCACCTTCAATCGAGCGGGAATCGTTGATCGGGAATAAACAATAAAAAAATCCGCCCCGGGACGGTCATGATAATGTTTATGAATCTCCCGAGAAAACACGAACTGAATCATCCGAGTCCGTTTAAAACCCACGAGTCCCAACACCACAAGGCCCAGAGACCGGCAACCCGCGTCCAGAGGCGTATTAGATAATAGCCCTGTAAATACCACACAAATTTAACGGTGTACGTAGGGCAGTTTTTTTTGATAAGATTTTTAAAAAAGGCCCCAATGCCAAGAAGTGGTCTAATGTAGGAAATTTTATTCTTTACCCTTTGGGGCGTTCAGCCAATCTGTTTTTAAAAAATATAAAAGACAAAACATTAGCAATACAAGTTCGTGATATCACGGTTCAACGGATCAGGCCGCTTTTTGGGAAAATTTAATATAAAAAAATGTAAAAACGTGCCTGCAATTAATGCGAAAAAGACAACGATAAGCAAATGTAACATTTGTTAATTTCTTTTATAACGGGCCTATAAACATGCACAAATATAATTTTCTTTTTTTAACGGACCGTTTTAAAAATTAATTTCCCACTAAAATGTATTAAGGGGGCCGTGTCATATGAAACATTTGAGCAATATCAATAAGGGCGGTATAAAACATGAAACTCTCACTAAGTCTTTTAAAAGGCCCTATAAAATTTAACTTTTATATAACGTTTCTTTTTAAAAGGGGCCGTCTAAAAGTCCCCAATTAAAAAGTTCGTTTTAACGGCCTAAAACATGAACTTCCCACAAATATTATTATAAGGGGCCGTAAATCATAGAACTTTTGAGCAATTTTCATATAACGGGCCGTATAAACATGAACATCCACAAAATCTTTTAAAACGGCCCAATTTTAAAAGGAACATTTATAAACGTTCATTAGTTTTAAAAAAAGGCAGTTTTAAAAAATGTCACAATATTAATGTCGTGTTAACGGGCGGGTATAAAATGTAACTTTTTACTTTTTTCTTATAATGGGCCGAATTGACGTAGACACTTAAATAATGTTTTTTTTTAAGGGGCCAATATAGCAAGTAAAACTTTTTCAAATTTTCTTATAAGGGCCTATACAACATGTCCAATTTTTTTATTTTCTTTTTTTAAACAGCCGATAAAACATGAAAAATTTGACAATTTTCTTTATAAAGGGGCCCCGTATACAATAGTAAACTCATAAATTTCAAATAAACGGGCCCTTTAAACATTGTAACATTCACAAATTTTTATTAAAACGGGCCGATAAACAGTCACAATATTATAATGCTTTTTTTAAGGGGGCCGTATAAAATGTGAGTGAGAAACCCCTCACTAATTTCTTTATATGGGCAGTATAAAGATAACATTGAATAATTTCTTCATAACGGACTGTAAAAAATTACTCCACAATTTTCTTTTAAAAGGGCCCTAATAAAGTCACAATTATTTAAGTCTTTTTAAACGGGTCGTTTTAAAAATTTAATTTTCTTACTAGAACCTCCCTTTCGACCACCTCAAAATTACGCCACCCCGCATTACGGGACTTTTTTTCGTCCCTTTTTTTCTTAATTCTTTGATTGGCGCTCACTTTACGACCATTTTGCTTTTCGTTTACGACCCCTTGGGCAGCCCAACGAATACTAATTAACGCTTATTACCCCCAAAATTTACGCCCCATTGGTCGGTCTAAAAAAATTACCGGTGTGTAGCGACCGTAAACAGCTTAGTAATGCGTGTAAAAACGGCCATGAGGGGAACGAATTATCGTCTTTTGTTTACTGCCCCGTGTTGACAGGGAGAGAAGGGCTATTAATCTCTTAAAATTTTCGCACTGACCGGAATTAAAAAAACACCCAGTCTTTCCTTTTCGTAACAAGCACATGTCCGGGGTTTTAGTTTGTAGTCCTTGTTACCGTACGGGTGATGCCTTCCCTTTGGTGGGTTTTGTGAAGGAAAAAACCAAAAGGATCAATTTATCTATCTTACCTTGAAAATTGAATTCAATTCATAATTAAATTTCAATTATTTTTTTCCCGTACAAATAGCATATGGGATCACAATATACTACACTGACCAATTTACATTGCGAAAGACGGGGGGAGAACACAGCCAAGTAACACCAGATTATACATTTTTAAAGCATGTGTTAATATATAATTTTTTTTTTTTTGCATCACAAAAAATGTATATCATACAATTTCAAATTACAAATTTCAATTTTTAAAACACGAATTTTTAAGACAAAAAAGACAAACACTACTTAAATTATTTCCCCGAAATTTTCTTTGGGGTTTAAAAAAAAAATTTGTGCAATTTCTAATTTAATTTTTCTATTTAAACAAAACTATAAAAACTTATTTAAATAATAACAGGACTTTTTTTTGGCCCCGCCTGAATTTAAAAATTTTCCAAAATTTCTTAAAATTTTTTCATTTGGATCAAACAATTCAGTCATTTTAAAACAGAGGCGGCGATAAAAAAATGGTTTTTAAAAAACTTCACCCTAACCCAAAACGGAAAAAACAAAAAAAAAATGGCTTTATCCTAACTTATGATTTTCAACCCCAAATACCAGCCCCTTTGGTGTCAGGGATACCACTGTACTACCAAATTTCAATATTCAACGAATGAGCATTTTAAACTGATTGGAATTATTCTTTTTTTTTGAAAGTTTAAAGGTTTACTGAGATATCCTGTATATAAACGTCAACGATGGTTTTTATATGGGGCATTAGAAGGCTTTCTAAACTACCTCGTTTCTTTTGGGAAAAAAAAACTTGAACCCTGTTTTTACAATACCCAAAAAATGTTTTTTTTGGTACGTTCTGTGATACCCCCCATCGCCAAAACCAAGTGAAATAATCATTTTTAAGATGAACCCAATTTTCTTTGCTATTAGGCTTTTTTTAAGTTTTTGTTGAATAACTCATATAGCAAGCCCCAAAATACATTTTCAGTATTCAAAAATTTTTTAGCCAAATTTAACAATAAACTTTTCTCGTTAATAGAAAAAAAAGTCCCCAGTTCAAAAATACACCATGAATTGAAAAGATCTTTTTTAAAAACCAAAACGACTTTTTAAAAATCAAGTGTTTTTTTTAACCTGGGCGCAGTGTTATAGCCCACACTTCCAAGCGTAATTTAGAAAATGAAAGTAGTATCAAACAATGACAGTTTTTATTTTATTTTTTAAATTTTTTATTTTACGATTAAGAAGATAAAATGATTTTTTGCCCCGTATAGCAATATATTTTTTGCTTGTAAAAAATTTTTTCCTTTTTTAATTAAAAAAACAAAACCCAAAAAACAAAAACTGGGCTTATCTCAAAACTTTCCTCAATATCCATTTTTTCATCGGAAACAAACGCTTTTTTTTTTAAATCCACAATTTTGTTTTTTCTACATTTAGGGCAAATTCCATCGACAGAAAATTTGTTTAAAAGTCAAATATTTTTTAAAAGGTCATCAAAATCCTCAAAAGAACAAAATAGTTCGTTTCGCATGACAAGAAAAGGGTTTTAAACATCTGCATTTTTATAACTTTGAAATTGATTCAATAAGTTCTGATTCCCTACGTTTTCAAACAGGGAAAACTTGGCGACAAAGATTTTCTTTTAATAAACCCACCTCTAGGTCAAAATAGGAGATATCTCGCCCTGTAAATTTTTCACACAGTTTTATACATTATATCAGATTTAAACATTTTAACAAAAAGTCCCTAACCCCCCCAATTTCCAAAGCTTTAGCCATAATTACCCTGGATTCTATCAAACGCTTTTTTTTTTTAAACAACAATCACAAACAATTTTTATTGCTCTTAATTTTTAGTTATTAAAAATATTTAAGGGCAAAATGGGGTCTTGGTACCAATTCCTGGCTTAACCCCGAATTGACATCGATAGACCCCTCACTTTTCCACTCAACAGCGCTTATTTTAAAAATGATGTAAAAGTTTTGCTATTTAAAATATCAAAGTGATTTCCCCTATAAAATTTTTAAAGTCATTTTTATCTCCTTTTTTGGCAAAAGGGGGTAAATCCCTTTAGCCCAAGCTTTAGGAAAATAACCAAGTGAAAATCGTTTAAAAAGTTTCAATAAAAAAAGGGCAAAAAACATCATGATCAATGGATATTAAAGGGTCCGTCTAGCCCGGAGACTTTCTCTAACAACCCCTTAATTTTGGCTAATATTCTTCAAGGCTAAAAAAAAGTCAATTTCAGGATAATACCTGTAATCTTTATTTGACCCAAATTTTTAGAACCCCCAACTGTATTATTAGCGAACCTTTAAAATAATCATAAAATGGTCCAGGGATTTTTACCTAATTTGACTTTCCTTTTTTAAAAAGCTTATAAAACGATTTTGGGGGTTTTGTCTTTTTTTTTTTTTTTTGGGTTGTTTTTTGTTTTTTTTTTTTTTAAAAATATTTTTTCCCAACTCTTCAATTTTAAGATTTTTAAACCTTTTAACTTTTTTTTCTTAAACCCTTATTTTTTTTCCCTTTTCCTTTTGAAAAAACTAAAAAATTTTCTTGCCCAAAAAATCAAAAAAAGGGTTTATTTTTAACATTTGCAAAAAAAATTTTTTTAATTCATTAATACTTTTTATTTCATCAACCCGGTTTTTTGCCCCCTTTGAAAGTACTTTAGTCACTGGGGCCACAAACCAATTACAAAATTCTTTTGACCACAATTAAAAAAAAACGGGGGAAAAGTAAAAAGTTTCCCAATTTAACAAAAATCCTTTCCATTTTCCTAATCCTATGAGAAGTAAAAATTATTCTTTATAAAAATTTTTAAATTTATTTTTCCATTTGTCCCTTTAATTTACTAAAAAAATTTTAACCAAAAACCCCCGCCAAAAATTTCCCCACCAAATTACAATAAACTTAATTTCCCCCATTGAAAAACCCAAAGGGGCTTCAAAAAAAAAATTTTTTCCCCAAGTTTTTATTTAAAAACCCTTCAAATTCTCCATAAATTTTAAACGCCTTAAAAAAAAGTAAATTTTCTAAAAAAGGGGTTTTTTCTGGCGTTAAAAAATTTATTTAAAACCAAAAATTTTACCCTTTCCAACCAATTTAGCCAACAGAAAAAAGGAAATTCTCTTAACCCAAATTGAAAAGGGGAAATCTTTCCCCCTTTTTCATTACTTTCCAAAAGGGCCGGGGGAAAAATTCAAAATTATAGAAATTCCAAACACAAGGAAAAAAAAAATCTTTAAAAATTCCCAAAAAAGTTCATTTTCAAAAAACCTGTTTAATTCCGGACCTAAACCTGGAAGTTTTTGTTCCATCTTACGTTTTTAAGTTTTCCCTTTTTCCCGCGGGTTTTTTACCATTTGGGGGGGAGTGGGGTTTTAAACCCCCAAAATAAACCACTTTTTTTCCACAAGACCATCAGTTCAAAGAAAAAGGGGAAATTGGGCCTTTATCCCAGTAAAACCCCCAAATTTTCCCCCCCCCTTTTTTAAAAACTACTTTCTTTAAAGGGGTTTTAAAAATTATTTTTTGGTCTTTTTTTTCCCCAACATACAAGGAAAAATAAAAATCTTTAAATTTTTTTTAAAACATTTTTTCCCCATTTTTTTTTGCAAAATTTGTGATAGGGGATATTTTAAAAAAAATGGTTGGTTTTTTTCCTTTATATTTTTCCTTTTTTTTTTCCTTATCCCATCCTAAAACCTTTCCCCCTAAAAAAAAGTTTTTTCAATTTTGGGCTTGAATGGCGCTGCCTGGGGGGGAAAAAACTCTTTAAGGCGTAGAAGGTTAAAAAAAAATTTTGCCTTTTTTTTTGGGTTTTTATTAAAGTAAAAGGATGTTGCCAAAATTCCTGCACCCTGGCAGAAAAAAGGTTCGTTCTAGGTTGAAAAAGGGCCAAAATGTTTAAAACCCCATTTTTTTTAATATGGGTTCAAAATTTTCTTTTTTGGGCCCCTTGCTTTAAACATTCATAAGCTAAATAGGGAAAATTAAAATAAAAAAGTTTATTTTTTTTCGGCCCAAAACGA
Source organism: Pecten maximus (assembly GCF_902652985.1). Lineage (NCBI taxonomy): Eukaryota > Metazoa > Mollusca > Bivalvia > Pectinida > Pectinidae > Pecten > Pecten maximus. The sequence goes on from NW_022979280.1 coordinate 22,508, forward strand.
ATTTTTTTCGGGGGGAACCCAGTTTTGTTTTTATTGAAGGTCTTAAATTTTTTTTAAATTTTTAAACTGGGGGTTTGGGTTTCAAATTCTTGAAAATGCATTTAAATTTTTTAAAACCCCATTTCTTTTTCGGGCCCCATACAAAAATTATAAACGGGGAAAAGATTACATAAAAGTTAACTTTTTTAGAGGCAGGTTTTGTTTTCATACAATAAAATTTGGGCCCCAAAAAAGTTTTAAAGGAACCTTTGAAAAAAGAAAAAAAAATTTTGGGGTTTTGAGAAAAATAAAGATTTAACAAAAATTTTTGTTTTAAAAATTTTGTTTTATTTAAAAAAAATTAAGTTTAAAAAAAATTTTACCAAAAAAAAAAATACCGTTTAAGTAAAGAATTACGGTTTTGATGGGGCCCTTCTCAAATTTGGGGGGGGATTTGAAAACCCCCGGAAAAAACCCCCGGGGTTCTTTAAGGGGGGAGGTTCACGTAATTTCCCCTTTTTTTAAAGGGCCAAACCCCCTTTACCCAAACTTTAGTCTATTTTTTTTGTAAAATTAAAGTAAATTATAAAAAAATTTTTATTTTTCCCGTTGAAGGGTTTAATAAATGGTAATTTGTTTGTCGCTTTTCACCCTTTAACTTAAAAAAACTAATTGTACATCTCTTTAAATTTTTTAAAATTTCAAAAATTTTTTGGTGAGGACTCTTCAAATTTGGGGAAAAATGATAAAGTTTAAATTTGGAATACAGTAAATTTCTTTTAATTTTAAAGGGCCGTAAAACCATAAATAGGGAAGACTTACACACCTTTCCTCCCCCTTTTTTTTAAGAAGGGGGGAAAAGGGTCCCCCCCCCCCCCCCCCAAACCAAGTTTTTTAAAAATTTTATTTTTTGTTACAAAAATTAAATTTTAGGTTTCACACCGTGTATGGGGCATTTTCCCCCCCCTTTACGTTAAACCGGTTTTTTACGGTATTTTTTCCCAACGGAAAATTTTAATGATTTTAAGGTTGTTTTTTAAATTTAAAAATGAAATTACAAAAAGAAATTGTAACCCCAAAACCAACTACATAAGTTTCAAACCAAAAAAAAGAAAATTTTTTAAGTTTAAAAAGGGAAAAAAAAACTGGGAAAATCACCCCTTATTAAAATTTGAAAGAAAAATAAATGGGTGGTTACACGGGCGGCCGGTGACGATTAAAAGAATTTAATTAAAAATAAACATTCACATCGTTTTCCTTTTTTATTCTTTAAATAAAAATTTTAAAACAAGGGTTTTAAGAAAAAAAAAGAAAATAAAACAGTGTTTAAATTTTTTTTAAAAAAGTTATAAGGGTTTTACAAAGGGGAAATGTTGGATGAAAATTTTTTCGGCCCTTTTAATCATTTAAAAATAAATTTTTTACGGGTTTTTTAAAAAAAAAAAGTGTTTTTCCCCGAAATGGTTATTTAAAATGGAATGGGGTTATAAAGAAAAAATGGATTTCATTTTTAAGCCCCTTTTAAAAGGGGCATATTCAAAAAACAAAGGGAAAAGGAAGGGGAAAAAACTTTATATATCGGGAGGACCCCCTGCCTTCGGCCGTGATTAAAAAGACGAAAAAGTAAGCAAAATTTCAAAACAAAGCTAATTTTGAGTGTAGACAAAGGGTTTAACAAAGTGCATCCGGGGTTCACCCTTTTGGACTTGGAGGACTCCGTTTGGCTCCAGGTAAACTGGAGTGCACCCCGGGTGCCCCCAATTTTTACCGGAGTCTATCGGCCCCCAATTTTACCTTTGTCCAGGTACACAGTACTGAACCAAGAAATATAACAAAGTTTATATATGATGTTACACTCAATCAATTAAACCCCAAAAATGAAACAATAAATATGGTTGTTTTATCTTTGTATACATAAAATTCTTTGGGTTCATTTTTACTTTTTTTTAAAAAAAACAAACTTAATAAATTGATTTTTTTTTTAGAAAACCCTGTATAAGTGATGAATAGTTGGGTATTTTGTTAAAAAATATATGAAAAATTTTTTGATTGAAGAATTTAACAAGCCACGAAAATGAATAAAAAATTGGGAAAAGCGAAATGTTTTGGCAGTGTTTGGGGGTCCTCAAAATGTGGGTTTGAATGGTACGGAATATCTTGTACCAAAGAAAATGTTTTTAAAATTTTTCAAATCATGTTTTTTATTTTCAAACAATAATATATTAAAACTAAAATACAAAAAAGAAAGCTTGTTTTTTACCCCTTTGATGAAAAATTTGGACCCCAAATGCATTTTTTTTAGATTTTAAATCAGACTTAATTTCCTTTGGTTAACCAATTTTTTTTTTTTTTGTTTACTTGCTAATAAATCCCAGGTCTACATGGAGTTTTTAACTTTATGTAAGATAAAACCCCCCCCCCCCTTCCCCCAAATCCCCACCCCCCACCCCCATCCCATTTCCAAATAAATATTCCCTATATATCAAGCGTGATTACAGGGGGGGGAGAAAAGACAGACTTGTACCCCCCCCAAAAATGCCCCCTTTCCAAGTTTACCTCAAAAGGGGTGTGAAGTCGGACAGGTGTACACTCACTAAAGAAAAAGCCCCCAAATTTGTTAGATGGAAACTGGTATACACCTTACCTTTCCCTAACCCTGAGTTTCCTCTGGCCCTGACCCAGTTTTTTAGGGTGTCAGGGTAGAGGAAACTCAGGCTGACCTATCCCAAGGCATAAAAAAGAGGTACAGACTTGTGAGTTAATTGACCTTTTAAAATGTTTGATTGTTCTTTACATAAAATACTATTACAACACCGTTAAAGTATTACTTATATAAAAAAAAAAATAACATAAAATTATAATGTTAGTATGTATGGAAAAGGGTAAATTAAAATGAATCCCAAAGATTATATGATTCCCATGTTTGAGTTAAAGTAAATACTTTCAAACTTCCATACACTAATCAGTTTACCTTAAAAAATTTTTTTTTAAATTTTAAATTTTAACTTTAGTTTTAAATTTCTTGAAACCTTTGACATTCATGACCGTATCTTTTAAAATAAAGTATGGTGACACACGATGAAGATATTGACTCATGGAAATAGAAAACGATGTATTTCCCAACAGGAAAGTTTACGGTAAAGGGGTACATGGGTTTCCCAGGTCCAACGCCGGGGGGGAAAATTTCCCTCAGGCATTTCCCCTTTTCCTATTATGATCCCTTTTCCTGGACGAGAAACTGGTTTTAATCGGGATACGGGTATGGTTGGTTTTTGGGGGAAGGTGAAATTTTATTTATTTTTAAACCCTTTGGGGAATTTTACTGATTTTTTTTTTTCTTTAATCTCTTTTTTTTACAAATTTTTTTTTTTAAAACAATGCCTTTTTTTTTTGAATATAACAAATAAAAACTGCGTCATTTCTTAAAATTTATTTTCATATTTTTTTTTGAAATTGTATCATTCAACATTTTTCCTCTACTACCGGGACACCGCAAAACGGCCCCAAACATTAGTCCAATGACACAGTTTAGACAGGTTTTCAATGAAAAAAACAGCTTTTTTTTACTTTCTAATTTCGGATAGAATAACCATTTCAAAAAGGGTCTTTAAAAACCGGGTTTTCCAGTTTGTAATGGGTTTTTACAGTTTTTTGACATTTTTCCCCCTTAATTATATCGGTATTGTTTATAATTTGGTTGATTAAGGCCTCTCAATGGGGCACAACCTTTTCCTTAGGTCGGGAAATCTTCCCGTTTTGAGGCCTGAGGTACACACCCCCTTTTTCAAGCTTTATCATTGAAGCCCTACAACAACAAAAATGGACATAGGTTTTTTTTGTGAACCCCGGACAGTACCCGTAGTGGCTACAAAACTCACCGGCCAGTTCCAGGGGTTGGGCCCGAGCCGTCATGCATGGCCAATGATAATGCAATTTTAAAAAAGATTTTGTCATTTATTTGGGGATACAGAAATTTTATTGGTGTACATTTGTCAAAAATTATTTTAACCGGAAGCTCGAAATATTTTCAGTTGTAAATGAACTTTTAAAAATACATTTTTTAAAAAATAAAACCTTTTAAAACTATATTTATTTTGTTTATTTTTATATTATGGCCCGAAGAGTAATTTCTGTAGTTTATTTCTTAGAGAGAATTTCTTATTAAAAAAAAAACAAAAAGTCATTAAATACTGTAAAATTCAAAATTTTTAATAACAAAAATAATATAGATAATTTTTAAACTTTCCTTTTAAAGTCATGAATGTTACAGAAATAAAATTCTAATTGAAATAATTTTTTTAAATTCCTAATAAAAAGAAAAACAGTTTAATACATTTAAAAAATATAAATAATAAGCAATTAACTTCATAAAAACCGATTATAGCATAAATTGTATAACTGTATTTTATGGTCTTTAAAAAAATAATTAACATGTAGGCAAATTTCCATGTATTTAACCCAAAAAATTTAATATTTTAGTAGACTAAAAAAATTTTAATATAATATGAACAAAACAAATAATTTGTAAAATCTATTTATTTATAATAAATTATATGAAAAAGCTAAAGTATTTTAAAATTTATATGATATCTTGATTTTAGACCCGGGGGGAAATGGGTCTTATAGGACTCCCGGTAGATCGGAGTCCACTTGGGTGCACCCAAGTTTCCTGGAGTCCAAACGGGGTGCACTCCCGTCCAAGGAGTGCATCGGAGGCACTTGGGTGTAAACTTTAGTCACTCAACTGTAGCCACCAGCTAGCGTTTTAAGAGGATCGCGTGTTCCGTGGAATCACGGCTCCGGGGGGCCACGATATCCTGTTTTTTGACGGGCCCCCGCGTTGCGGGAACCCCCGGTACTGCCGACCATCACGAAACGCGAAATCACGTGGGGACTTTTCCACGCTGTCCACTAGGGCATTGGGGGGGCAGTCCACCCGGGGGGGGGGGGAAAAAACCCCAAAGTCCAGTAAGTGTAGGTAAGTGGCACATTGACAGTACCTGACAATGCAAAAAATTGTAGAGACTCGGGAAAAATCGACCCGCAGACTCAATACCCACCCGCAGTGTAAGGGTGACGTGCTTTTTTTTATTACATTTTCTTCCCAAAAGCTTAATTTAAGTTAAAATCACAGCACAAGAGATTTGAACTTTAAAAAAAAGGACTTTGCCAGGCCGTTTTTTAGGGGTGTACCATTGTCGTTGTCTTCTTTTTGTTAAAAAACATATTGGGTTAAAACATAAAAAAAATATGAGTTATAAAACATATATATTTTGTGTCAAAACTTACCCAATTATTCACAATAAAAAGTGGTAAGCATTAAGATTTTTTTTTAATTTTTTAAAAATACCTTTATTTTGGCCCTCTCAGAGTTCATAAACAGCCCCCTCTGTATAAAGGGCCCCGCAAACGTATTTTTTCGATAGGAAACATTGTCAGTAAACATGGAAGAACAACACAAAATTTTAGGGCTAACTTGATGTGTTTCAGTAACGACAAAATTCTATAAACAGGGGATTTAAGGGTTAAAATTACCACAAAAATAGTCACTTAAAATACGATTTTAAACCGTAGTTTTTAAATGAAAAAAACGAAATATTTTCACGGACGCAATTATATTTATACTGGTTTACTGAAAACTGTTCTAAAAGACCTATACAGGTAGTCGGACAACTGCTCAAATTTTTAATACATGTTTTTGTCATCGGGGACGTGGGCTGATTTTTCGGGGGATCCGCCACAACTCCCCGGGAATTCGGTAGCACCCGCAAAAACCCTGGAACTCCGGACTCCGAGCGACAGGGTTAAAATTTCCGCTCCCTCGGGGTTTTTTGAGCCCAAATCACCCCCGACTTTTTAATTTTTTAGTCAAAAGTTCCGAAAAATGTTTTTGATCAATAAGACTGCATTTACAGGTAAAATTTTGACAAAGATAGATTTATTTATATTCATGATTTTTAAAATTTTTATAACTACTAGCCTGCAAGATTTTGGATTTAGTCACCCTAGGGGTTTATCTTTAACTTAAAAAAATAATGGAAAAAAGTTACAAAATCCCAAAACAAAGTGAATAAAATTAAACCAGAACAAAAGCAGGCTTTTCATTTACCGATACATGGACTTCATATATTTTTTTTTGTAATAAACGGCCGTTTGTTTTTGAGTTAATACTTAATCAGTATTAAACCAAATTAAAAAAAAAATTTTTAACTTTTTAGGAAAACAAATCACATTAAAATTACGTGAGGGCCACAATACTAGAAAAAAAAAAAAACGACAATATAGTCGGTTTAGAAAATCACAAATCGAAAGCGAATCAGCCCACTATTGGGAGGTTTCTTAAGAAAAACAATCCATCATCAATTGAATGTATAAAGGTTTGGTCAAAAAAAAATTTTATATCCAGAAAATAAGTTTCCATTCTGAACATATGAACGGAAAATACTATAATACAAGGGGCATATAAATGTACATAATATGTACACAAGGACATTGACCCAGCTGCGCCCCCTAACATATATAATGTAAGTTGTATAAATGCTACCCTTGTGATATTGTTTTGTAGGAAATGGAAACCGAGAAGACAGCAATCAAAGTTTTGCAAGTTAAAAATAAAGCATCAATTTCCCACATAGGATCGGGAGGATACGGAAATATTCATTCTGTGATCGTTTAGAGGGAACGAAATGTCTAAACCAGCTAGAGCAGGAAAATGCTCGCAACTCGCCAAAACAAGTGATGAGATCAAACAGATATGCATCACTCTTTTCAGTATGGACGCGTGAGTACGCAAGTTTAAAATTCAATTCTGTGCGACAATTGGTGAAAATGCATTTCTAAACAATGGGAGAAAGAATTATATAGAAAGAATTGTAGGAAAACATACAATATGTTAAATAGTTTCCGGTTGAATATGGCAATTTTATTCGTAAGTATAACAGAATATCGATATTTCCACGAGTGAACATATGCTAGATTTCGCAGCTAGCTGCTCCTCATCTCAATTTTATAATATTTTTTCTGATATCATCTATTGTCTACATAAAGGTTTGGGTTTATAATCATAAAAAGTGGAAATATGATATGGAGGCGAATGGAAATAGTAAAACCTGAGTAAAGTTTTTTTTTGTTTTTTTTTGTTTTTGGTCATTTAAGGACGGCCTCCCGTGCGTGCGGCTGCATGCGTGTGGTGAAAAGCGTATGTGTGTTTTGGGAGACAGCGGTTATGTTTGGTTTAGTTCTTGGAAGGCCGGAACTTTTGCTGATTTTTTATAGCGCTACCCATGAAGCTACTGCCGAAGACACTAAAAAAAATCGCGTTTGAGAGAGACAAATTTTTCGGAACTTCGAATACGAAAGACAAAAGGAAAAAGAAACAAACCCATGGTAAAAGACCAATTAAATTTCATGCGATGCACGAGACTGTCCAAATTTAAAAGGTTTGGTTTGGGTTTATTTTGTTTTAACGTCCTATTAACAGCTAAATCATTTAAGGACGGCCTCCCGTGCGTGCGATATCATGCGTGTGGTGGGTGGTATGTGTGTTTTCGGGAGGCTGCGGTATGTACGTGTTTTGTTTTGGTTTGGTTTATTTTGTTTAACGTCCATAAACAGCTAAGGTCATTTAAGGACGGCCTCCGTGCGTGCGAATGCATTCGGGTGGTGAGTGGTATGGTGTTTTTTGGGAGGCTGCAGTATGTTCGTGTTAAGTCTCCTTGGGGAAGGCCAGAACTTTGCCGATTTATAGTGCTACCCCTTAAGCATAGGCCGAAGAACACCCAGCAGGACACCCCAACCGGGCACATTATACTGACAAAAGGGGAACCAGTCGTCCACTCCTAATATTTGAGCGCTAGCAGGATAGCACTACCCTTTTAAGACTCTGGTAGTCTCGGCCAGGGGCCATAACCAAACTTCCTCACAGGGGCGAAGCTCACGCTTTAAAGGGCCCAACGTGAGGATGCAAGGGGAATTAGAAGAGAAAGTTTGTAAAAAAGAAGAAAAAGATAAGATCCAAACAGTTTCAAGCATATACATGTATATAATATATTATGTGTGTGTGTGTTGGTTGTATTGTCACCTCAAAGAAAGCAAAGAACCTCGCTCGTCGATTGTCCATGTATAAGAAGACTTCACAGATATTTCTTTAATCGAATACATTTCTATTTATTTATTTATTTTTGTTTTATCAGTTTTAAAAAAGGTATTGCTCAAAAAAAGAAAGAAACAACATGAGCTGTCTCATGCAGAAGAGGATACAAAAAATACGACATGCAGCGTTGTGGCGATTTCGTATGTGTGTGTTTGGGAGGCTGCGGTATGTTCGTGTTAAGTCTCCTTGTGATAAGCCGGAACTTTTGCCGATTATAGTTCTACCTCACGGCAGCATACTACCGAAGATATCCAGCAGGACCCCCCAACCGGTCACATTAACTGACAACGGCGAACCAGTCGTCCCGCTCCTAATATGCTGAGCGCTAAGCAGGAACAGCAACTACCATTTTTAAAGACTCTGGTATGTCTCGGCAGGGGCCAGAACCCAAAGCTTTCCCCACAGGGGCGAACGCTCAACGCTTAAAGGCCAAACGTTGAGGCATTGTCAAGGGAGACATTAGGAAGAAGAAATTTGTAAGAAAGAAGAGAAAAGATAAATCCCAAATTCGGTTGCAATGCATTATACATTTTATGGTGTGGTGTGTGTGTGTGTATGTGTGTGTATTGTTACGCTTAAGAAAAGCAAAGATTATAAGACTCTTTTATAGGTATATGAGGATAGGGATATTCCACCCGAGCGGCCCCAAATGTGGTAAACCCGGCTTGCGAGGGTTTACCAATTTGTATCCCGAGGTGGAATATCCCTATCCCACATACACACATAATGAAAGGGTCTTTTTCTTATCATTACCGAATTTCTGGCGCAAAGTGCCTCAGCCATCCATTTTCTTCAATTTTTAATTTCTTATTTGGGCGTTTTTACTAAATATACTTGTGATATTCTGAAAGATCAACCCTATTTTGGCAAACTATGTTTGAACACAAATTTCTTCATTTTGTGGTTAAGTGATGAACGAATGAACAATTCGCCGATAAAAATTACCGTAACTTTACCGACCTTTACGTGGCCGTGATCAAATTGTCAACATCCGGAAAAAGAAGTTCTAAACAACAAACTAAGCCAAAGCTGAAATGAGTTTTTTCCCAAATTCACAATATTTGATTGCACCTAGAATATTT
>NW_022979281.1:0-33569 GCF_902652985.1 Pecten maximus
CATATAGACACATATCTGACCATACAGACATACCTGACCATACACACATACCTGACCATACACACATACCTGACCATACAAACATACCTGACCATACAAACATACCTGAACATACAGACATACCTGACCATACAGACAGACATACCTGTCATACAGACATACCTGATCATACAGACATACCTGACCATACCGACATACCTGACCATACAGACATACCTGACCATACAGACATACCTGGCCATACAGACATATACATGTCATCGCATATAATCAGGTGTTTCACAGAAACATTCGTGATGCAAATAACTACTCTTACCGAATTTCCGAGTTCAGTTTACCAATTTATCATATCTCCTATCTGCTATTCGACTTTGGAACCAGATAGACATAGAGGTTAGGCAAAATGCTTCAAACCAATTTTTTTTTAATCCCTACATAGTCGTATACAAGTCCTAAATTATTATTCTATAGGTAAACGAAAATATAATATTCTGTATACCAGATTACGCAAAAATGCAGTAGTTCAGTAATGAGTTGTTCCTATCAAATTGTATAGATTCCTGTCAATGTGGATATCCTATTGACGATCCTTACCACATTTTCTTTGATTGTAATAGTTATATAGACCAGAGAATCAAGCGGTACCGTCATCTGGATGAGTCCATACTAGTAGACATGCAGATGTAATGACTTAGGCTATAGGCGATAACGTAACAACATATCAATTAGCTCAGCAAGACATTATAGACTCAAACAGATCCTAACTCTCTCCCTCCCTCCCTCTCGCTCTCCCTTTCTCTTTTTCTTCTCTCTCTAAAAATAATTACATAACATGAGTATAAGTTAGTGTATCAATCTTTCCGATGCAGACGACAACAGATGAACGGGTATTCATAATGTTTAAGTGAGGACTCATGCTCCAACCTAAATTTCCTGACCCCAGACATTTTTTTGTTTTTGTTTTGTTATTGTGTTAAAAGGAATGAATCAATGTTACCTAAAAATGATTTGGTGAAAAAAAAAAGATAGTAAGAAAAAGTAAAAGGGCCCAAGGGCATTAACGGTCATCTGACTTTCATCGAAGTTTACAATTTTGCGATATATTATGGTAAACAAGAACTTTGAACAATAGGTAAAACATGGACGCATGAAGATGTAGAAATTGTCAAACTACATGTATGCTGCTTGTCTAACAAGCAGTCTACTGTCTTGTATATAGACCTTTTGTGTATTTTGAAACTTAAGCCAGGTCGGTGATGCCTCGCATACAAATCACAAAGTTCCCCGTTTGTGACCATGTCCCTCTGTCTCGAGGGATCAGACATGCCTCATTTACATAAAATATGGTTGAGGAGAAACTGCATATGAAATTTGAGAATACCCTTCAAAAACGTTAACCAAAGTCTGTACTGTCAAAATACAAGAGGGTCGCTTGACTGTCATTCTATTTTCTAGTCAAACTAGATATTGAACTCATGACCAAGGGGAATCTACACATCAAGTTTGAGAAATATCATTCTAGTATTTCTCAAGTAATTAATAATAACAATCTTCAACTGTCAAAATCCAAGATGGCCGACATTAGCCATTTTGTTTTTCTGTTAAATCTCATAATTAAAAGGATACAAATTGATAACAAGAGGAATCTATATGATTAAAGATTGAGATCCTTCCAGGTCTTCTCAAGAAATAGCGATAATAAAACGCAGCTGCGTGAACTCCAATTTTCAAAAAACAAAAATACAAGAGATTTTACGCGTAACGGTTTTCGGTCTATGTTTTTTTTTCGAATATATTTTTTTTGCGCATTAATTAACCGTTAGATATTTTAATCGAAACTACAGTGCTGCAATAGTAATAATTTTTAACGGTAATACTGATATGACTACATGAAACATGTGTTGATATTTAATTATACCTTTTCAATGACACACAATCAAGGTTACATACCGTAATGTCTGCAATGTACCTATGTAAAATGCATTATATAAGAATAAGAACATATACAGTGTGTTGGTAGTAAACAAGATAATGTTTGGTCGATTATTGCGTTTCTCAAGTTCTCGGAAGTAATTAGATGATCACTTCTAAGTTACTCAGTAGTAATTAGATGATCGCTTCTCAAGTTCTCAGTAGTAATTAGATGATCGCTTCTCAAGTTCTCAGTAGTAATTAGATGATCGTTTCTCAAGTTCTCAGAAGTAATTAGATGATCGCTTCTAAGTTACTCAGTAGTAATTAGATGATCGCTTTTTCATTTCTCAGAAGCAATTAGATGATCGTTTCTCAAGTTCTCGGAAGTAATTAGATGATCGTTTCTCAAGTTCTCAGAAGTAATTAGATGATCGCTTCTAAGTTACTCAGTAGTAATTAGATGATCGCTTTTTCATTTCTCAGAAGCAATTAGATGATCGCTTCTCAAGTTCTCGGAAGTAATTAGATGATCACTTCTAAGTTACTCAGTAGTAATTAGATGATCGTTTCTCAAGTTCTCAGAAGTAATTAGATGATCGCTTCTCAAGTTCTCGGAAGTAATTATATGATCGCTTTTCATATTAATTTCAATTTCTAAGATGATCGCAAGCAAATGTCATTGATTATGTATTGACAATATATTCTAAATGTTATTACCGTTATTCAGTATGATGAAAACGTACCGTACGTAATTGGAACGAAAAAAAAATTGATCAGTTCCAAGTACGTACACCAGCAATGCACGATAATGTAGGGCGCACGTGATGCAGTGTATATCTCGCTACCGCGCATGATCACCGCGGGTACATGTCACATAAAACATACAGCTTACCTGTGATTGATTGAGGAAGGTACGAATATACATATATCACTATCCTAGTAATAGTCCTTGTTTATCACGTGCTGTCGCCTTCAGAATCTTGATTAGTACCGATCAGTCATCCATTTTGATTACACTGGGATTCGCGCGAGATTTGAGCGTGAGTACAATCTCGCGCCAACCCCGATAGATGCACGTGCAGTTTCAGATTATGTAGGACTTTTGGGTGCAACGCGTGTCAACACAGGCTGTTTAAATTTATATATCTGTCCATTTAAAACAATACACTCTGTTACGATTGTAATACATACATTGCGGACACGGACAAAAAACATTGAAATATGGAAAACAATTTTATAACTAAGGCGGATCATGACACTTATACTCCCCAAAGTACGCCAGCATAAACTTTGATACTTTGTATCAGAAAAACAATAAATGTCATCAAAATAAAATGACGGAATGATAAATGAGTACATGATAATCATATTTATGCCAATAGCTGATATCAAACAATGACTTGTGTTCATCAATAATGTATGTGGCTGATAAGTGCCATTTCATTATTTCACCCCGCTAATCGTCATCTTTTCGCAGCGACAGAAAGAAATAACGAAAAAAAGTAACGCGAAATAACGAAATTTTAAGGTTGCTGTTTATCGTAATTCGCCCCGCTAATCAGCGTTATTTCGCACCGCGGGACGAAAAGGCGATGATCTTCGTTCTTTTGCCCCGCGGGGCGAAAAGACGATAATCATCGCTATCTCGCTGCGAAAAGACGATGTTCTTCGTTCTTTCGCCCCGAGGGGCGAAAAGACGATAAACATCGCTCGAAAAGACGATGGTTAGCGGGTCGAAATAACGAAATGGCACATATCAGCCACCATAATAATGGGCAAAAAAATGTTTATGTGAAAATTTGAGAAATTTATCGCAAAGTTGACTAGCCGACGATCGCGAACGTTTCGTCTGAGTGGCAACGCTCGTGCACTGGTAACCAGGTCGTCTGTGTCAAGACACACCTGTAATAAGTCTACACGGGTTACCCACACGCTTACCAATGTCTTGTTAACTTACACACCTTCTTAGTGTGTAATGAAAACCTTAAGAATTCAGAGAGCTTATCTAAAATGTTGTTTTTGGATTTTTGGGTTTTTTTGGGTTTTTTTTTTGTGAAACCGAGTTACAATAATATCATTGTATTAGTGTTTCTATGTGTCGTGCTAGGCTTTTTGTAAAAGTAAGGTAAAAAAACTCAATTTAGACAGTTTATGGGTTTACATGAATATAAATAGCTTTTTTATCATGAAATTATCAATACAGCACTATTTTGATCATTTACAGTGGACAATTGTTTGTATTTTCGAAGCGAAGTCTAGCGGAGAGACCAGCAGGTAATCCAGTTTATTTCAGGTCTCGCACAACTAATTCAGCCAAGCAGCTAGTGTTTCACCTGAACTAAGTCCCTGAAGAAAATGTGGTTTTTTTTCGGCATAGCCGTATAATATTCTTTTGGTCCCGGAAATGACGCAACAGGTGGCGTTACTGGTCAAGATGAAGTATGTGATTGGTCAATGTAGCGGTAAATGCAAAATGCAGATATGCAGTTAAAAACGAAACAAAGTTAAGATTGAATGCAAGCTGAATGTAAGCTTTTCAAATGGCACATTGATAAAATTATATTCCTGATTCAAATGCAGTCTTATTATCAACAAAAATGATTCAAACTGATATAATTTTGTTATCCGTGCTGAAACACATTAGTTCGTTGATTAATTTCACCAGCAGTTTTACATTATAACCCACCAGCATTTAAACTATGCCGTTTACCTTTTTTTAAAAGATATTTCTTGTTTAGATTTGTAGCTATTTCCTGAGTAAATAACACAGGAAATGGGTACTTCCTATATACGAGAATAAAGAGTAGGGTCTTGAGATTTTAAAAATAAACAAGAAATATCTTTAAAAAAGATCAACGGCATAGTTTAAATGTTGGTGTTTATAATATAAAACTCCTGGTAAAATAAATGAACGAACTAATGTGTTTCAGCACAGATAACAAAATGATATCAGTTTGAATCATTTTGGTGATAAGACCATGCGCGTAGCCAAGTTATTTTGTATGTGTATGCAGAGAAATGCAATGAGGGGTGAATGAGTACCGTTTTATGTCCTGTTTTTCTTGAAACGACGAGCCTTGTGGCAGCATTTAGAATGATGATTTGTGTTGACTTTACCTTATTTTGCACGCTTGGAACACGTTTACATAATGTCCGAATATGTGTTCAATAACCATACGTACATAACCATAGTCCATTGGGCAAAGCAATACCTTTCCTGTGGGAAGGGCCGTAAAAGAAAGAGATCAAGACCAAAAACCTGAAATGAACCTTGTACATTGTATTTAAATCGCGTTACCGTAACATGACGTTTTGGGATGATCATTGCGACAATGGGTGATGTTTTCATGACGGTATGTGTAGGTAAAATACATTTATATATAAAAATACAGTTGTAGTTATACAAGTTCCAGTAAAGTCGAATTGAATTTAATATAAATGAATCTTTCAACTGTACCGGTGGTCATAACATAGCACGACATGTGTTCTAATGTCAAGTTAAAAGTTGGAATTATAACGATTATCATTATACTCAGGTAGGGGTTGATTGATGAGGATTGGTGTCCTTGTTCCGGTTATAGCCGAGCCTAGGACACTCTCTCAGATAGGGGTCAGAGTTCAGAAGCTTAACTACCAGGGAACTGTGTTCATGTGACAACCCAGGTTTTTCTTTATTTTTCATAAAATTTTATTCAATATTTACAGATAAAAACGTCATTCAATAATTGAAAAGTAATATGGAATCAACATTGTAATTATTATCAATACATAACTCCTTTAAAAAAAACTAAAATATTTTAAATAAATAAAGCACAAAACCATCGATGTAATTATAAAAGAAACAGATCGGATACCAGTTTACCCTCTTGGAAGGAGCAAAATATATTTGTAGTACACCAGTACTCAGAGAAAATCATCTGGGGAAAACGGGAAAAATCAGATTGCATAAGCATACAGACGTTGTTAAGAAAATGGCAGACAAGAGAATAAGAAGTAGGTGACTTTTGGTACAATTTCTTGGAACAACGGATAAACCAAATCGATGATAGGGATTCTGCCATTAAATACAGAACAAGAGACTTTACTTTTAGAGTGAGACCGACAGGGGCATAAAAACGCCAAAGCTCTGAATCAGTAGGGACCTTTCCATCTGAAATCTGGTGTACCCAAGAATTAACTAATGCAACTAAAGGTTGAATAAAGGAGCATTCATAAAATAAGTGCGAAATGGTTTCGAAACCATCACAAAATGTACAATTTTTCGACGCATCGACACCAAATTTGTACATGCGAAAATTAACAGGTAATATTTCATGAACAATTTTAAAAACTACATCCCTAGAGCGGGTATCCAAAAACTTGTTGCATACATTCAGAAAAACAGACTTGAAGTCAACTAATGGAAAAAGTCTAATAACACGTGGTGCCTTAACAATGCCAGACAATATTTGTAAATAAAAATCTTTAGTCGACGATAACTCAAAATTACTATCCGGAAAATCCGTTTTATACTTTTTGAACAGTTCATACATACAAGTATAAAAAGGGGGACACCACTTACTATGAGGGAAATTATTTTCAAAAGAATAAAAATCACGAAACTGAATAGAGAGCCAATACACAGTAAAAAATCTCCACTTGGCTTCAGACTGTTCACAGACAAATTTTTGACAGTACCTCAGCCGAATAGCTTGTAGTTTTACATTAATATTAACAATAGAGAGTCCACCACTAGCAGGATAACCATAAGCTACGGAGCGCGCAAGTGGCTCCGCCTTGGAATTCCACAGAAATCTAAACAGCGTTCTCTGATAAAGTGCCAAATAATGCCTAGGCATTGTGACAATAGTACCAACATACCAAATTTTACTGCACGCCAGGACCTTTATAATAATTGATTTTTGTGTCAAAGATAAATTTCGCATTTTCCATAAATCTAAGGTCCTTGAAAATTTCTTAAAAACCGGCTGCCAAATCTCGTCAGGGGTAATATTATTACCTACCAAAACCCCACAAATTGTATGCTTCTCTATCCAGCTTATGCCAAAAGGATGATCAGAACGAGATTTCCACTTCTCCAACCAAATTCCCTTAGATTTTAGCCTATTCAATTTAGCCCCTGACGCCTTGCCGTACAAATCACACCAGAAGAATAGTGTTTGAATAGCTAAATGGGTGCAGCAAATGCCAGTACTATCGTCAGCATAAAGGGAATTTTTTGCAGACTCCGCGGAACCCGGAAGTTTAATACCAATAATGTCGGGGTCATCACGAACTTTTTTAGCGAAGGGTTCCAAAACCAGAATGTACAAAAGGGGAGACAAACTACAGCCTTGTCTTAAAAAATAATGCGAGGATTTTTCTGAAAAATCTAAAAAAAATTGCCCTAGACCTTACCATAGATCCCCTAAAACTCTCCGAATGAAAATCAAAAATTTGCTTTTTAATACACTTAACCTGATCAATAAAATCTCCGTGCGACTGCCTCTCTAAAATACATAAATTATTATACTTATCTTGTAAACACTTTAAAACAGAACGCCTGACTTTAGCCTTACGCTTACAATATTCAACAATGAAAAATTTAATTACATATTTACAATGGTCCCACTCTTCTAAAGAAACAAGTTTATCTTGAACTAAGTCTTTCCAAAAGTCTTTAAACACTATCTGAAAAGCCCTATCTTTCAAAATACTAGTATTCAATTTCCGGTGATAAAGCCCAAACATTGGCTCCGAAAATAGTTAAATTTTCAAAAATACAAAATCGTGGTTTGAACCACCTGAAGGAAAAACCTTGTTTTCCATAATAAAATTTTTCAAAACTGAAGAAATATAAAAGCGATCTAATCGACACGATACACCATTACCATGCCAAGTTGTAGAAATAAGACTAGGAAAATGATAACGAAATGTTTCAAATAATTTAAAATCGCGACAAATGTTACGCAATAGTATACTACCCGAGACCCCACGCTGTGGGTTACCACCAATCTTATCGAGAGAAGTATTAGCAATACAGTTAAAGTCACCTGCAAAAATAATCGGCCTTCTACAGGAAAAAATGATGTGTTATATTTTCAAAAAGCAGCTTCCTATCTTCTTCACCATTCGGAGCATACACATTAATAATTCTATACTCGCTATCAAAATATTTAAAATCAACAAACATTACTCTTCCCTCTCTATCTAAATCAAATTTCTGTAGCTCAACACCAATAAAAAAAAATTATACAGCAGTGCCCCTACTATTACTAGTACCAAAATTCCATATAGCTTTACATTTTAACAAAAACTTTCAACTCTCTTACCAACATTCAAATTGGAAACATGAGTTTCTTGTAACAACGCAATGTGACAACCTAGGCAAGCCATGAAAACCACACTTGGTCTCGTTTGGAGACGTTAATCCCACTATTTAGCAGCCTTCATATATAAGGCAAAACATTCGTGACAGCGTTGGTTTGCAAACCTAATGATTTAAAAATACACGAATTCACTAATTGCATTGACGATCAGACAAAAGATACATATATAATATCAAAATCTGTACAATTGAAAATTAGATTTCTGTGTCTATCTGCGTTCAGAAAGCTGTGTTTCATAATATTCAATAACATTCCTAAGCATACGTATAGTAACGTTCACCTAACGTTTGAAAGCAAACGATTTCCTTAAAAGTATTGATTCATTTCTGCATCTTACCAACTGTTATGCAGTCAGGAAAATTCCAATAGTGAATTTTGTACTCTATGCGCATATATATTTCAATAACAGATATGTAAATCAGATTTCATCCTGGCTTCCGGTTGTAAGTAGTCCTTTATAGGAATGGCACCAAAGGGAGGATGGTGGGCTAGATTAGACCCCAGAAAAAAATTAAATGTTACTATGCCCAAATTTTAAATCATATTTAAATGAGCAATTTAGATATGTAAATGAATATTATCTCCAATTTTCACTATTCGCTCATTCACTACCTGTACAACAATTTGTGTCGAAATACACACACACATATTTGAAAAAAAAAGTTTTTTCTCGTTGTGTATAATTGTTATAATGGAATGAGTTAAATTATAATTCTATGTTTTATTGTGTTTCAGCATATTATCGTGTTAACAGATCTTATATAAGATAATACATTTTAAGGGATAGGAGGTCTAGCAATGCTATATAGTTTACATTCAGCACGTATCTGAATATGTCTGTTAGATTGTCTGACATGTGTAAAAGAGCTTTCAGATACCCCTTTTCCTCGTGTAATCAATTGAAATCTACTTTTACCTGAAATGGTTTTACATGTACGTCTAACTGCAAAAAAGCAAATACGTGGACTTGAGACATATCTAAAAATATAATCTGTTTAGTATAAAAAAGATAATCTGTATTGTATAAAATAAATATGTATTGTAAAAGGGAATGGTAGGAGAGATAAACAGGAAGAAAATTAGGAGAATTTAGATAAATTTTGAAGGTACAATACCAAATAGACTGATTGATCAAGACAAAAGAGGTGGAGGACGCCAAACCGGAATCAAGTTAATAATCATTTAGTAGAGTAAAGTTGCAAAAAAATATTATTGAATTATTCTATTTTTTCTTTTAATTTAAGTTTCCTGTGTTTAGGACATAGCGTTTTTGTATCAAAGCTCATTTTAAACTTATCGAACACTTTTAAATCTATATTAAGTTTTAAAGTCTATATATATACCTGGCATCTTTTTTATTTGACAACTATTTTTGAAATTATTTGGGTTTATTTTCATTTTCCCCATGTTTTGTATAAACCGTTGGATATCAAAACTAAGTTTTGTGTGCTACAGTATTTAGAATTTGCTTCAACCTCTCATATATACATACATCTTGCAAATTTTGTATATAAAATGCATAAATTTGGCATTGATCTTTTATGTCCTGAATGCTCTAAAATGTTAGCGTAAGCGTTTTGCAATTCTGACAACCACCAGACTTCATCTTGACCAGTAACGCCACATTTCCGGGGACAATAGAAATATGTAGGATTCCAGGTGTAAAAAGGCGGAAATTTACCAGGTGGGGGTTCCCCTGTCCACTGTAAATATCAGGGTTACTGTCTTCACATTACTGGTGGGCTCTTATATGCTATGACTTCAAATCAGCGATTGAGGAGATGGAGTCATTGGTAACATATAGTGAAATAATTAGTGGTGTGAAACCTTCAAACCCCACCCATAGATTATACCCGGTTATCTCCCTTCATTAAATGACGCCACTTCCTTTGAAAACAGCATGGTGGTGAAAAAGCCAGATTTGTAAACATGAGGCTAGAAAAATGTTATTTTTGTTCATCTACAGTGTATCCTGGACATGGTGTTCATTTCGTGAGAAACGATTGTAAGGTATGGTTGCATTGATATAGGTTAAACGATGTAAATTTACTTCACTAATGACAATTATGTTGAGAGGGTTGATGTCTATTTAGGTCAATGTAGGTTGGAAAAGGATAAAGTTTATAAACTCTTTACACTGTGCGAATACGGCGCTACTCGTGGCCACTCAAAGAAGTTATTAAAAAAAACATGTAAAAAGCAGAAAACCCTAAACTACTTCAGCAACAGGGTGGTGTTAAACTGGAACTCGCTACCCGAATGTGTGGTTTCAACCCCTTCAGTAAATAGCTATAAGGACAGGTTAAACAAGCACTGGCGTATAACGTAACCACCCCTGAAATTTGAACCCTCGTTCAACTAACCTGGAACAGTAAGATCAGAAATAACACAACAAGTACATGTAGAATGTGCGAGTTCCAATCCAGCTCAACTGGGAAACTACGTCATAAGTATTCCACAAACTGTGTATATAATATAACCATAGTAGAACTATTGGACTATCAGTTAATTGATAAATGTATTACAGTCGTAACGTCTACCTTTCTCAGTAAAGACATATATACCCCAGTTTTTTATGACCAACCTCGACACTATACTCTGAGTATACATTAATTATGTATTTTAGAACTTTTTAAGTGTATACACAATTTTGCGATTATTTTTAAGTGTGTGTGCAACCGGAACGAAGTCGCGAAGGACAAACATTAGTTGTGGGAAAACGGCAAGATATACATCAAAGAAGTCAAATAAGACTTATATCAATGTCTTCCAGTGATTCCAGGTTTACACCAACTTCTATGGTTTACGGACTGGGGACTCCATCGATATCATTGTTGGTGATTATATGTCCTCGAGGGTCCTGGCGCAGAGTCTTTAAACGGGGGTTATTTTTTCTGTGCGATATTAAATAAAATGTTAAAACCAACAGTGTGTTTTAGTCTGAGAAGCGTAGCTGCGATCACAGGGGCTCAGTTTCGGGTTTTTGAGTAACATATGACATCAGTAAACAACCACAACACTATAAATTAACCCTAGTAGTGCTGAATTGTTTTATTTTGGCTATGTCTGAATGCTGAATTGTTTGGGAAAAAAATCAAAAATTCAAAAAAATTAAAAATGCTTTAAAATGTTTAAAACAAGTTTTACTACATGATTTTGATCATTTACTTTAGTAATATGTTATGGTTTTCTTCAAAATGAGGGCTCATTACCACAAGGAGCATTTTCATTTGTATACATGTACTTGGCCATGAAGAGGATGATTGGTGTACATTATGTACCAGCTGGTTTTTTTCCCAGAACATCTCTTCTTTTTATATTGTTATATATATATATATGTTGTAAACAGTACAATTCCAATAAATAATTATTGATTTTGAGATCGATATGGGAAATGATGTGAATTCGGCTCAGGTGTGAATGGAGATGGAAAATCTTCAGGACTTGAGAAGAATTTGTGTTGATGTCCATTTTATGCCATCTATTACAATATACTGGTACAACAAACTTGGACAAAATTTTTATAAACTATCATGAAGGCTTCAATGATGGCAACTGAAAGAACAATAAATCTGCAATAAACCTTCGGATTTCAAAACTTACCAAAATCCTTACAATACATTCAGAGACAATCAATTATCTCCTTTGTATTATGACTCGCACCAACATAAAGCATCTATAAAAAAAGATTCAACATTTTCCGAAGCCTAAAGTCTGTAATCATAACAGAGCTTATTACTTCCTTATGCATTCAAGTAGTATTCCATTAGGAGTACTTAGTAATATTGGGATAATTTAAGTTAAGGAAAATGCGTGATTATATTATGTCCCTTTATAAAATACTGATCTGTGGTTTGGTAATGTTTCAGAAGGCTGATATGGATAAAACTGCATTAGAGACATTTTGTAGTACAAACCTGCAGTAAAGGTCATTGTCACACATGATGCAGACCTTCAAAAATGTTTTACGTTCATAAGGACATAATAATAGTACTGATTGTACTTTGCTGTACTGTGTACAGCTGAAGTTTTAAACTGGAAACTCTGTAAACTCACTTACCTGAAAAACTATGCGAGATTCATTCCAATATGCCATACATTCGAACTTGTGAAAAAATGTCAACAATAACAATTAAACTATGTACAGTTTTGGTGAAGTTTAAAAGTCTATTCCTCCAGTGCAGACTTTTGGCGTTTGTATGCCAGCACATATTCAGACTTTGTGTGGAAAAGTTCAAAGCATGGCTCAATGCACAGTGCCACTTGACATTGTTTGCACTGAAATGAAGTTTCTCGCCCAGTTCGTTTCGGCACTGGTTCATCAGGATGAGAACTTCTGAATAACTCTGCTTCAGCAGGTCCACATACAACACATCGGCGCTTAGCATGATCTCTCTTTCCTGATGATGGCAAGTGGCAGATGAAGTGTCTTGCAGTCAGTCTTTGCAGAACTTCTGCGGATGTTCTTTTCCTACCCCTAGGTGAAGCACCAGAAATTTCTGAAGCAGTCACCAGCTGATTCACCAACTCTCTTCGAAACACTCTCTGCAGGACAGGTTGCTGACATCTTGTTTTGTAAATGATGTACGAATTTAGCACAGCAAGGCCAATTACATGAAAAAATACCTTTTTCCACCACTTCAAAGTGCGTCGTTCAAAACTTCCATATGCTACCATCTGGTCACATCGATCAACAGCACCCATATATTTGTTATAACTAAGTATGCAGTCAGGTTTCCTTATTTCAATTCCTTCCTGGTCTCTTTTACCAGAGTCTACCATGACACCTAAATAGATATTTACTGGAACTAACTGACATGTCACAAGATGTGGTAAGTGTAACAAAGTACACCGGTAGCTTGGAAGAATTAATTTTATATAGTCAATAACAGTGTATTAAAGTATCAAATCAACATGTACCACAATAGGAATGGAATTGGAAACGCAAAAATAAGGATATAAAATCATTATAATAAATGTGGCATTAAAACAGTTACTTTGGACAGTTAATTGAATAATATTCAGTACATCTTATTTATAAATACTTTTTTTCAAATATAATGAATTAATGTTTGAAGAATATATGAATGTGATGTCAACTCATCCGAGTAAGTTATAGTGTTCAATGAATGTATCGTACCTTTGTGTATTGTTGTAAGAAGATGTACATCCTTTTTGTCTGCGTACTTGACTGCAACAAGCATGTCATTGTTCATTGTGAACATCTCGCCTCTAATCAGGTTCCGGTTCTTTAGAGCCTGAGGAACACCACGTCTGTTTTTTCGCAAAGTACCACATGCCAAGGTTCCGTTGAGATACAAGGAATAGAATAAGTGTGGACTACTGAAGTAGTTATCCATGTATAAATGGTAGCCTTTGTTAAGAAAAGGATCAGCAAGACGCATGATTAGATCATATGTTGCTCCAAACTGACTTGGTGCCATATTCTGTCCTCCATGACCAGTGTATAATTCCATGCGGCTACAATAGCCATTGTCAGAGTCACACAACATGTAAACTTTCAGTCCATATTTAATGGGCTTGTCAGGGCTATAAACTCTAAAATGCAGTTTCCCTCTCCAGGGTATCATCCCTTCATCAATCGCAATGTTCTTGCTTGGATTGTAACACCTCTGAAAGTTAGAAAGGATCTCTTTGTACGGGTCTCCAAGTTTTTGCAAAGGAGAGTAGCCTGGTTGCCCTCTAGGAACTGACGCAGTATTATCTGCCAGGTGAAGTACACTTAGGAGTGATAGGAATCTATCTCTTGACATCACTGACCTGAAAAATGGTGTGTTTATCACAACATCATTGGACCAATAGTCCTGTATATCCATCTGCTGAACAAGGCCCATAGCAATCGTCATTCCGATGAAAGCTTTCATTTCTCCAACTGTTGTGTCTGTCCATTTCCGATACCGAGAGTGACTTGGAAGATCTGTGTGTGTTTGAATGTACGTGGCAGCATATCTATTGGTTTCCTCTACAATCATTTCAAGTATGTTGTCAGTAAAAATACACTCAAAGTAATCCAAATATGATAAGCTACCTTCTTCAGGTACTGGCAAGACTTCCGTGTTGATACCGGCATTACCGGTAAAAGTGAAAGTAGATGGTTCCTTGCTGCCTTCGACCCAATTATTGTCGTGAAATCCCGTTTCTTCCTCGGAAATATCATCAATATCGTTGATGTCAAAACCTTCAAATTCGTCACTATCTTCATCTAAAAATATTTCTTGGTAAATCTGATGATACTCCGGTAATACCTGCGCCAGCTCGCCGGCGTACTGTTGCCCCGCCATATTTGTTTACATTACCGACGAAGGCAGACACACTTGTATAGTATCATTCTGTTATATAAATCCAGCTACGTTATTTCCCAACATCATTAACCAATTAATAAATAAATAAAAATATCGTATGTAGATGTTTTGATCATTTATTAACAAGGACCAAAAGTTTTTCTTCCAAAATAGGACTAATCTACCGGCAAGTAATCTATCGTACACATAAAGTGGTGACGTAACCGTCGATCTTGCGCCTAAAACTCGATCCTCGTTTTCTTGAATATCTCACTAAATTTGGAATATATAATAATTTACACGCATCAGAACGATTAATAATTACCTTTAGATTTGAATCGATTTAGTCTCGCGGCCTGACATCTGTTAATTAATGGAAAATTCAACCAGTAACACGGAACTACTCCGTGCACCTGTCATTGGTTTTCTGCGCACGCTGCACTGAAAACGTTACACATGTTTCCGGTGACGTAACGATCTATAAAATGTCGCGATTTCCGGAAAATCTTCCGATTTGCAGGGATTTTCCGGCCCCTATAGATTATGCCAGTCACTACAACTTGTTTTTCCAGTGTGACCGGAAAGAAAATATACGGGACTATCTAGGTATCACATCCTTTTAAAATATAGATCTCAATATATCATGAAATTTGATTTATTAACCAGGGAATACCGTCCTCATATCCAGAACGCCAAAAGGCGTCGTTAGCAGGACACTAGAACGAATATTCATACCCTGCCTACACTGCTCTCCGGCAGGGTATGAAGTCCCTCCCATTGCCGATAGTGTAGCAAGCCCCGATGTGATTCACATCGGGCAGTATTAGCAGTGGTAAAATTTTTCTCGGATAAAAAAAACCATGTAAATTGATGATTCTAGTATCTATGATGAATATTCAAGCAACAAACCTGCACATTACTTCAAATGTCTGACAATAAATAGTAAAATCCAAAACGAGCAAGTCACACGGAGATATCAGTTCAAACATACCGCCATCTTTGATACAAGTGTAAAGGTCAATTTCCTTATAAGGAAATCAAAATAAATTGATGCTAATGAGGTTTCCCGCGAGATTTCAACAGAAAAACAGATTCGGAGTAATATATCTCGGTAAAGAAGGTCAATTCATTCTGAAATTATTTAATTACGCAAAGTAAGATTCGCTTTCTTCACAAGAGTTACAAAAGAGTGGTTAAATATCTCTGATTATGTATTTATTTATCGTAGTAGCTTCATCCATAATTTTTTATATGGATCACGGGTTCCATATTTGGGTTAGAATCCTCGCGAGAGTTCTTCGAGAAGTATCATGGCGGATCACGGAGACAACTCCGAGCAGTATGATATCAGAATATGCGAATTAAAGATTTCTAGATTAGACTGTAGGCTAATACATTGCAAAATTGAATTAGAAATGTTTAATTATACGAACTATTACTCCAAAGTTAAACGATATCCGCTATTTGTAGCATTTTCGAGGTTCACTGTTTTGCTACATTACGAGCAATGGGAGGGAATCGTAGCTCTGACGACGACCATCTGTCAAAAATTATCCGTCCGTCGTCCAGAGCTACGTTATCGCAGCTAGCAGGACACCAGTAAACCGCCAAAAGGCGTCGTCAGCACGACTAGGGTTAAGTATTCGTATACATTTTAAAACCTTATAAAAAAATCGGGGTTATCGATGTATAAAAAAATGCCCCTTGTACTCGGTCTTTACAACCCGACCCGTACCCGGTTACCCGTTGGCTGTAGACTTGTAAGTTGTAGCCCTGTACGGACGTTTAGATAGAACAGGAAAGGCCTTCGATATTATGAACATGGATTTGTTTGTGTTAAATGAATACTTTGAATAGTTCTTACTTCTTAGTAGAACATTACTGATGAAGTCATGATGTGTACTGATGAAAAAACATCGTATTGAGTCACGCTTCAATCAAGGAAGCCATGTTGTTTGGTTGACATACGTGCAGTTTGTTTGAAATGACATGATGGAAGTGAGCAGTTCTATACTATCATTATCGTCCATGGCCTGTGCGAGGCTTGTGTATGGTTATTACAGTAAATGTTTATTTGATGTCAAGTTGAGGTTTCTCTAATGTGTGTGTGTTGTGCCTTGCGTACATTGTGGAGTTCAGTGTGTTACAAGAAAAATCTGTGTCGAGGCAGCAAGTTTCGCGGCCCTGAGAAAGTGTCAACAGACGATGCAACAATGTAACTGTTCATACAGGAGACATGTTTAGAGCACTAAAAACAATGTTTAATTATTTATATGTGATGACTCAAGTGTGTCAAAGATATAGTTCTTTGAAATATATGTGTATTTCGGTGAACTATAGTAGTTAGTACTATGTTAGTACAAAGTTTCGGGGTTCGGGTACACAATTTCAAACCGGGTCGGGATCAAAACCGACCCGTGACGGGTCACCCAGGTACTCGTTACAGCCCTATATATAACCCCAACTAAAGTATATTACTGTAAGTGGAGTAAACATATATACTGTATACCTAATTGGTCCAGATTATTTATATACAGCATTTACAGTGTGCATTTACCATAACCGAGGAACGGCACCTGTTTCACACGAAAGGTTGTTTTATAAATTTTTGTTTAGCATTGTCTGCCGAGCATGTTGCATGTTTTAAAAAATTATGAACTTTGTCTTGAAAATCATGTTTAATTTGTAAATTTACCTGCATCGGTGACCAATGCACGTCAGTGAAAACTCAGTTTATCATTTATTTCTTGTCTCGAAACTTCACAAGACACAATGATCGACAGTCGTGCGTCATCATCATGTGACTATAAACAGTTTCTCTATTCGACTGAAATCCCTGAGACAAATATAATGAAGTTTTGCAGAAACCTTCCAGAATTATGAATTATATGGTCCCCACTCCCAAGGGGACTGAGGGGGTCAAATTGACTGAAATTTCAATAATCATCTTCTCAGGACCAAAATAAGGTGGAATAAAATACTCTTCATAGATGGAAGGGTCTTAGGCTGCTCTACAAAAAAATGTGAATTTCATGACCATGGGGTCTCACGTTTGCCCCTGGGAAGGGGGCTAACTTTACTAAAGTTTAATAAATCCTACCTACAAATAAACCTTATTTTCTCTTTACCTGTTGTTATTTGTCCATTTTTTAGAAGTATCTAATGAAATTGTGTATTACATATATGTTGACAATGAGCTGTTGGTTTGAAATTCATGGCAAGTCCCCGGGAGTGTAAGTTATATGGCAGCACCAATTTGTCCAATATGTCAGATTTTTTGTCAAACAAACATCAATATTTGGGGAAATATTCTCTGTATTTATATTGGGAGAGGTTAAATTATCTACTTAATGTAAATGACAACCAAGGAGAAGACATAAGTGGCCATGGCCTTGCAGTGCAGTAACAATCATCAAAAGTTTAGAAAGTTTTAATAGTAAAAAGTTACACTTCTATATGTGGTAGACAAATGAAATTAAACACAAGGCTAAATCCAAGAGGGTTGTCATTTCCTGGCCTCTGATTGGTCGAAATCTAGATATTATCCAATTTTGATTAAATTTGGTATATACCGGTAGGTACATCATCTGGGACACCGGTCACTCTTATAACCTCAGTTTCACATTTTAACAAAATAGCTGCCATTTCCTGGCCTCTGATTGGTCCAAATTTAGATATTGTCTGATTTTAATGAATGTTGTTATAATTACATCATTGTTGGAATTTGTTTTTCCCTGTTCGCACAAATGTAATTAAATCAAGATAATCATTCTACCTGAAAATCTTTGACAATCATAAAATAATGGCCACCAGCATGCAAACCTTTGATAAAAAATAATCAGAATTTTTTGTTTCTTTACAGATATTTCGGTTCTGCCGATCAAAATGCCACAAAGCCTTTAAGAAAAAGCGTAATCCCAGGAAGACGAAATGGACCAAGGCCTTCAGGAAAGCTGCTGGCAAGGACCTTGCTGTGGATCCATCATTTGAGTTTGAGAAGAGAAGGAATGTTCCGGTTAAATATGACAGAGAATTATGGACGACAACAGGTATAGAATTGAAATAATTTTGTCGGTCTTTAATGGTATGTGGAGTACCTTAGTAATTGACTCTATCAACTTCTGATCATTTGAAAAGTATGTTTTTTAAATGGTTGATTATAAACTCCTTTGATCAATGTATGAAAGTTTTTAGGTCAACTGAGACAAAATGCAAAGGCTCATATATATAGTGCCCTTTTGCAATGGCCTTTTGTCCCTCATAATGCATCATGTGATCGGGCTGATTAACAACTGTAACTTTCAGAGTTATGGCCCTTTCGTAGTGCCTTTGGGGTTTGTGCTCAAGATAACTTGAGTAGATAAGGACAGATTTTTATGAAATTTGCTTTACAGCCTATATCCATAAAATCTTGTATGAGTTCAACAATCAGGCAGACTCAACTGTTACTTTCGGAGTTATGTCCCTTTGTAGTTTGTATTGGCCTACACACTAACCTGAGTCGTCTTTATTGAACAGATTTTTAGATCATCTGAGCAAATTTAAGCTCAGTATCCTTTTCCAATCCTACTTCATCTGTCATCATGTGTTAATTTGTCCATCAGCCGTCGTTAGTTAACATTTTAACATTTTTGACTTCGTTGAAAAAATCCTGAACCAAAGGCCAACCAAAATAATAAATTATTTGGTCCCCAGCCCCAGTGGCCAGAGGGGCATGGGCTAAAATAAATTAAATTGATTGGAATGAAGAAGATATTAGTCATCTGATTGTAATCAATTAAGTGTGAAGTATTTGATATTTTAGAAAACATTTTTATTTCCACAGTAAAAGCAATGAAGAGGATTGAAGAAATCAGAGTGAAACGACAGAACCAACATATATTGAATAGGTAAGACTAACAGCCATTATCATAAAGAAAAAAAACTGATGTGCCTATTCCTCTGTCCCAAAACCATTCTGTCTGACATTATTCCTTTATGATATCTTGATTGGTAATATGTACAGTAAAACACCATTTACTCGAACCTACATTACTCTAATGCCCCGATTTGTCAAACTGTTTGTTTGGTCTTGACCACGCTCTTATATATTCTGTATAAATTAATCTCACTCCCAACAGTATCAAATAAAATGATGACACCTCCGTACAGTCCATCACCCCACAATGTACCTCATTCATTCTCACTTCCCACAATATCAAATAAAATGATGACACCTCCGTACAGTCCATCACCCCACAATGTACCTCATTCATTCTCACTTCCCACAATATCAAATAAAATGATGACACCTCCGTACAGTCCATCACCCCACAATGTACCTCATTCATTCTCACTTCCCACAATATCAAATAAAATGATGACACCTCCGTACAGTCCATCACCCCACAATGTACCTCATTCATTCTCACTTCCCACAATATCAAATAAAATGATGACACCTCCGTACAGTCCATCACCCCACAATGTACCTCATTCATTCTCACTTCCCACAATATCAAATAAAATGATGACACCTCCGTACAGTCCATCACCCCACAATGTACCTCATTCATTCTCACTCCCCACAATATCACTTAAGACAGCATCACTTATATAATTATAGTAGTATTGCAGTCTGTTCAGGTATTAATTAGATCATTGCATATCAGTTTTATGGAACATTGCAATGGAAATTGATCAGAGCAATCCTCCCCTAAAATTTCAAAACATGAAACATTTTTAGCTTGCTGGTTATGATTGAGAAACTGTAAGCTAATGCTGTATCATCGGCGTCCCACCCCACTAAAGTTTTTGGGGTAAGTTTTTGGAAAGCTTAAAAGTCCAAAAGTATACACCTCACAACCTTCTAATTTGGTTTGTACAACCATTAGAGGTCTAGGAGAGATATTATGTGACGTACAATTTCAAAACAACATGCTTATACATATACATTTACATAAAAAAAATGAGTGCAAAGTGTGATTGCTGCTACCGGTGAGCTTTCGCATTCATTGATTGTACTTGTTATGTTAGAAGATACATGTGGTGGACACCAACATGTAATCCATGACACCATTACCTGTGCGGGACATAAAGGAAAGTTTCTTTCTTAATCATAATCTCTGCCATTAAGCATCTTAACTCCAATCTTTGGACACATCAGTACCAACTCTTTTCCAAACGCATTCAAGATGACATCACGAGATATCCAAGCCACATTGAAACTCTCATAATAATGCCTGTCTGGGTCAATGTCAAGGTGTCATCGTCAATAATATACCAACACCAGCATTTAAACCACAGGCGATAAACACCCCAGCATCATGACTAATAATCTGTTATTGTATGGTTTAATACAGACACCACAGTTTTGTTCATGCCTGTATACAAAACATAAAAGATTGTCCACAATACCCAGGGTAGCAATATAAGATACACACAATCTTTCTGAACCTGACAGCAAATATTGCTGACAGATAGTTTGATAAATAGGTCAATTCCATGACTCTGTGCCTATACTCCCCTCACCACTATATAGTGGTCATAGCCTTGTAGAAGATTGAAAAATTCATGTTTATCTGTACAAAATGTTTCATATAGTCCAACTATATCATATCTACACCAAAAATGTTACTAGAGCAGGTCTATCAGTTTTTTTTAAGACCAAAAACACTTCATGAACCACATTTGGTCTGAAAAATTCTTGGGGGAAACTTCAATGAAAGTCAGATGACTGTTAAGGCCTCGATTTGTCACATTGTTTAAACTTGAATATTTATTTTTGACAGATTAAAGAAAGGTAAAGAACTGGAGAAGGCGAATGACATCAAGGAAGTCGAAAAGAACATTCATCTCATTCGATCACCAGCAGGTAAGACATTTTGAAATAAAACTATTTTTAAGACATGTCATGAGCAGATACCCTCATTTGAAGGCCCCTTTTACTTACATGTAATATATGTAGTAATATGTATAAATGCCCGTCTGTAGATTTTTCATGATACTTGGAAAATTGTCCATAGAATTCAGTGGAGTAATGCCAAAGAATTCTGAAAAATTTCATGGACATAGTTGACTTTTTCAAGGACATCTTATGACAATGTCTGCAGATACAAATCCTCCCGAGTCAGTTGTAATTACATGGATACATATCAGCAAAGTGTTTTAAATTCAGAATCCTCATTGGTAGGCAGTATATGTGCAACAAGTCCTGGCAAAACGTTTTTTGCTCTGTGACCTTGGTTGTTTACAAAAATTGTAAATTTCATGGTCCGAGTTTCATGTTTCCTACTGCATGAGGAGGGGCTTAACTTACTATAGTTTATACAGGAAAATCACAATTTTGAACATAATTTGTTTTATATTTTCATTCGAAATAATTCAGACTTGGTTAGAATTATTAGTATGTGATAGCAGTTTGATGGTGAGGGCTAAAAAGAGGTCAAATTGACTGAAATTTCAAAAATATTCCCAAGTCTTAGATATGGTAGAATCAATTACTCTTCAGTGATGAAAGGGTCTTAAAGTGCTTATGACTCGGTTGACCATTAAGGCCCATGGGCCCCTTGTATTCATTACATTTCTGTTTTTGACTGTATCATAGTATCACGTTATATAATTCTCCCATTTTGTTAAAATTTTATTTTTAAGAAATTATCTGATTTTTATTGATGCATATATACTTTGTATTCTTTTTAGCAAAGAGCAAACTTCTGGAGAAGAGAATGGTGCAAGTCATCAAGGAAGAAAATATGGATATGGACGAAGAATTATAGAGGAGATTTGGCATACATACTCATCCACCAACCCAACTGTAATTGAATTATGCCTGCAACTGAATGTATTCCGATCTTACTTTGTGATCAGCTTCTGACATTTATCTACCAGCTTTGTGACAAACATGTCAGTACATCACCACTATCTCTACTTGTTGAGAAACATTTGTTTGTGACACCTCTAAAACTGCGATAGTTTATCACACTATCTTCAGGCAAACATATTTCTCGACAGTACCAGGAACACAACATCACAATTTTGTGTTAAGATACGGTACCCCATGCTTAGTAAACATTAATAAATAAAACAAAAACTGAAAAATGACTGTTGTCTTTGTCATTAGTTTATTAGATATTTGTGAAGACAGCTTTGAGTTCATCTGGCTGAAAAGGACCAGATACTCATATACTAGAGAATAAGTCGTTTCATGTTGTCGATCATCTGTCAAATTCGCTTTTACAAAAAAAAACTACTATTCACAAACATCATTAATATGATTTTAAACCAATTTGCTAGAACATATATTCCTTGGTCTAGGAGTCTTCATGTAAATACATGTATATGCAAACATACTTATTTTGGCTTGCTTAACTTTTAATGCAAAACCAAATTAAAACAGATTAATTAGTAGAATAATAAATTAATTAAAGCATCAACAATGCTTGCCATAGAAAACACTGTAGATATGACTACCATTAGCGCAATTCACCTAGCGAAAATCACTGAAATAAGATGACGGCTAAAGATTAATAATAACCCGTGGCACTTTTAGTTAGGGCTGTTATTTGGTTTTCAATCCCAACTGTACTGGTCCGTTTGAACAAAACAAGAGGGCAAGAGGGCCTGTATCGCTCAAATGGATATTTCATTGATTATGGTAAAACACTTCCAACTAAACCCAAATGACCTTCACCTTAGACCTAGCGACTTTGATCTTTGGTCTGTTGACTCCTTGTTTAACTCCAACCAACAAAGTATTCATCAGTGAAAGATACAAAATTGGACCTTTTGGCCTCGGTTTATCTCAGTATGGATTTTTGTGAATTGATGTATTTTGACCAAATTTCATGTAAATCAGTCGATGTATACTGAAGTAAACAGACGGGAACGAAATCTGTGGAAAGACAGACACAGACGACTGGATAGACATAGTGATTGCTAAAAGGCACACATAATTCCAATATAAGGACCTTAAATTAAGACAAAATCCTGTCGTTACTACAAAGAAAGATTTCAAAGAACTAGCCTAATTTCCCTTATTAGGTGCAACCCCTCAGGGCACTAGACCAACATTTTATACAATTTCCCTTTACATCGGACAGATTCCTCAGACTGAATTTAGCTATTGAAGCAAGGATTCTGAAGCATTGAATTATTTCCCGGATTGAGCCCCACTCTTCAGACTCCTGGGGTTCTAGCTGCACCACTCATACAAAATGGGTCCGCCTTTACCAAAGCATGCATCAGACCAAATGTGGCCCCTATTGGACCCCTCCTCTCAGGCCCCTGGTTGTTCAGCCCAACCACTTGTGCAATTTTGAATTCCTACCACTTACATTAAGCAAGATATTAGAGATATCCCATGCATAGTTCTACAAAAATAGTCTAGCGGGACTGGATTGGGTCAATCATCGGTTACCATGTAGCTCAATTGGTAGAGCATACGGCTAGTGAACAGAGGTCCCGGGTTCAAACCCCGGTCTGGCCTCTTTTGGCCTCACCACTCAGCCCTTTTTAGTGCTTCCCCTCAGCCCCAAGGGGGTCATCCCAACATTTGTACTATTTTGAATCCCCACCACTTTGGAATGCTTCCAGTCAGTTATGAATGATATCCAGTGCACATTTCCAGAGAACAAGTCGTGAGTGGCAAAATAGTAAAATTGCCCCCCTTGGCTCACACCTACCATTTGTACATGTGACCGGACGTTCTCTACATTCTTGTTGGTGTCTGTCCGGTCAAGGGAATTATAACTCGAGTCACCTTGCCAGTTCCAGCTTATATTTGGTCTTCTGATAAAATTGGTCAGGACAACAATATATTTCTCACACCTCCATTCTCCAGCATGACAATCTACTCCTGATGTTATCTCTCTTCCAGAGCACATACCTTCCGTACGTTCCCGATGGTAACCCTTCTGTCTCTCTTTTTCCATCTCCCCCCAGAGCAGACATATGCTTGTACATTCCTCATGTTCTCCCTTCTGTCTCTCGCTTCTCAATCTCTTCTAGTTTTGCTTAAGTCAGGATTTATTTGAAATGGAAATTATCTGACTGATGTTTCTATTGGTCAACTACCTGATATGGGTGGGCTTATCTTCCTGTGATGGACAACTATTGGGTGGTCCATTGTCCACTACTCTGTCCAGAGTTTCCCAGGCTAACCCATACCCTCAATTATACTTAATGATGCCAATTTCCCTTTTTCTTTCATTCAACGTCCTGCCTTTCTTTTACATCATACATTATCTCACAATAACACCCTGTTCTTAACATTCTGTTTTCCATTCTATCTCTTTTATCTGACATCAATCTATTTATTCCTTTCTTTAAATATGTCTGATTATGAAACATACTGTCCTCACATTTTCCCATTCCATACAGTCATACAATTTTGAATCCTCACCACTTGGGAATGTTTCCAGTCAAATTTTGATTGATATCCAGTGCACATTTTTAGAGAACGAGTTGTTAAAAGCAAAATAGCCAAATTGCCCCTTTTGGCTCAGACCCACCATTTTTGCAATTTTGAATCCCCACCTCCTGGCTATGTGCTGCCTTTCGACATCCGTCGTAGGTGGCACAAATATGGAAATTTGATTTTTAGCACACCTGAAGGGCTGGTGAGTTTAAGCTGTCGGTCGAACATCAACATTTCCTTTAAATCCCTGCATGTTTTGTATCCCCACGAACCGCGTTTGCGGGCGATATTATATTGGGCTCATTTCTTCGAGACTGTGCGTGCGTGTGTCTGAGGGCTTTTCCAGGATGTAATTTCAAAATCGTTCAACTCAACTTCACAAATCTTTGTGTATATATTATGTAAGTGTTCTAGATGTGCTTTTTCCTATTAATGAAATTTCATTTTTTTGTATTTTTTTTCGGTTACCATGAAAGCAGTCAAAAACACTAAATTACTGTTTTACTTTCCTTTCTGGGTTACAACTTCAAAACCTTTTAACTTAACTCCTCAAAACTTTCTGTATATTAGGTTCATGCCGTAATTATGCCATTTCCTACTGACATTTCATTTTTAAAAAAAAAAGTCAAAAACACTAAATCACTGTTTATTTCCTTCTAGGCTACAACTTCAAAACCATTCCACTCAACTCGGTTAGTTGTAGGTGAAAGACAGATAGGATCTACATCAAGGTATAAACTCCTATAGTATAAAGTTGATATATATGAATCATATTAAGGTTTCCATACCAACAGCTGGGCGTGGGGGATAATGCCATGCTTTGCGGCTCCTTGTTTTTGTTTGGATTTTTGCGTAGCATGCAAAAGCAGGAAATATACAGAATGTATAGGGATCACAATGTTGGTGTCGGCGGAGTCTGCAAAAGAGGTTTCCATGTGATAACTTAACTTTCCTTGGGCTGATCAAATCCAAACTTCATACAAACATTCCTTACCAAAAGTGCTTGCATGGGATTGCTTTTCAGCCCAAAGGTCAAGGTCAATGTTACTAAAAATAGAAAATTAGTTTCCATGCCACACATAAGTTTCCTTGGGCTGATCAAGCTAAATCTTCAGACAGACCTTCCTTATCAAAGGGGCTTGCTTGGGATTGCAGTTCAGGTCTGGAGGTTAAAGATCAGGGTCACTCTTACAATAAATAGAATACAAGCTTTTGTGCGATAACTCAAGTTTCCTTAGGCTGATCAAGCTCAAACTTCATACAGACTTTCCTTACTAAAGTGCTTGCTTGGGACTGATTTCCTGGTCTTAAGGTCAACGGTCAAGGTCACTGTTACTAAAAACAAATTAGTTTGCATGCGATCAAACTCATACTTCTTGCAGATTTCCATAGAAAAAGTGCTTGTTTGGAATTGATTTCCAGGTCCAAAGCTCAAGGTCAATACTAAGAATAGAAAATTTGTTTCTTTGCGATTACTCTTGTAATCACCCAATTTTCCGCGCAGGAGACATATCCATTCCGTGGAATTCTTGTTTAATTATTTACTTCTAGAAGATCAATACCTATTAAATTTTCATCTTTCCTTATGGAGCAAGCAATTGCCTCTTTCTAATTTATGAAGAAAATTGGTGTCAAAAGACATCTTTGATTTCCTGAAAGTGATAGAACAGGTAAAATATTTCTTATGTCAATATCAATATTTGGTAAAATTGGGTTAATTCCATTTGCAAATATTTTAACTCTAATCTTATAGTCTGTATTCAGTAGTGCATTCAGTCTCCAATTGGCATTTGTTTTTTCTTCAAATTTTTTTTTGAAGATATGCCAATAAAGTGGATAAAACTCTGAGAAGATACCATCATTTCCCGAAGATTTATTGTTTGCTGGCAAGATATCAGCCCTTTGGGCCTTCAGGATTTTGAGAAGATTCTTGATTCGTGACCTGTGACCTTGAAAATAGGCCAAGGTCATATATGAGGAAACTTTAATGTACTCTTTCTCATGTACCTCAGGGTCAAATATCAATTATCTCAGTTGCTTTTAGTTTCCTAGAAAGAATGTTCCGATTTCAAGCACATTCGTGATAAATACTTTCGAGTCCCGGATATGAAAACCCTTTTCAGTTCCGTGGATTCGAAAACAATATTTAGCTACTTGAAAGAAATCGATCTATTCTATAGACTTTGATGTCTTTTACGTTACTGTCTTTGACGTTCTATTTATATAACAAAGTTCACATAATCTATTCGTACATATACATATTTTACCATTTTTAACCAACTTTTTTATCACAATGATCTAAATATACATGTACAATACGGATGCTTTTAAAAATGACAAATTTTATCTGATTTTAACTTTAAAAATAAAACATGTTAGTATATTGTTTGGCCCTAAATGACCCTAGTTGTCGATGGGCCGTAAAACATAAACAAACAAACAAACAGTTTCCTAGAAGAAGTTAAAAGTTTATGGACGGAAAGACGGACAACCACTCACGCACCATACTTTGTGCCATGTCAGCTAAATAAAAAAAGAATTCTGAAAACCATTAAGGATGACAAGATGTATTTATTAACACATCTACAATAACAAAATAACTATATCCAACAAAAATACATGTACTGTACATATATCCTCTCAGATTCCTTACAAACAAGTAAAGTGTCCTCACAAACCATTCAATCCATCCACCGAGTACATAGTGTGACCAGCTATGGCATGCATTGCACACATATATATGTTCAGTATCAACATATTACTAAATTCTACATGTGGCAATTAAGTGTGCTATTGTACAAAATAATTAGGTAACTACATATATCTCTTGCACTTTCTAATTTCATGTCTTGAACATATTTATTTCTTCAAAGGAAAAAAGAAATATGTCAATACAGCAAGTTATTAAGCAATTTGTAAATTATTTGGAAAACTAAACACAGTATGTTTCGTTAGCAAAAAGAGAAAAGATATACATATGTATAGTCAATTTTCAGCCTCTTTATAGTTCATTTATGAGTTATTTTAAGTTTTCAAACAGGTTTTGCTGATAGCTATTCTTACATGGTAGGAAATCAAAATCATTTTGATTTAAAATGACCTTATATAAAGATGTGCACAAAATGAACTTCATCATGGCTATGGCAGTTACAGTATTAAGTTTTTAAAAAAAACGTAGACTTGGACTTTTAGCTTGTCCTTAACATACAGGGAAAATAACTAGTCTACTGACTGCTCAAACTATCAATGAGAAGTAATTCTACACTGAATCAAGGAAACATAAAAATCAAGAGAAAAGGCTAAATAATCTACTTTGAATAAATGCCTGTCATCAGATACTTCCCTGTCCTAATCTCTATACATCTACACAGATCTGGCACATACAACTTATTCCCAGAACATGTTTGACAAACTCAACTCAATAATGACAGATGTACAAATGTTTTCCTCTAAAATAGCACTACAATGACATTTTCATTATGATAGCATATATATTGTGTGGGGCTTCAAGATATTTGACCCCTGTGACCTTGAAATTGGGCCAGTCCATTCATTTGATTTAACTTCATCCCAGAATGCAGTTGCTTCTGGCCCAATATCTTGAAAATCTTTCCATATTTATTCAAGTTAGCATGATCACAAAGTGCAACAGAAAAACGTAAAGGCCAAGAGGGCCTGCATTGCTCACCTGGTTATTTCAGTAATCAAGGAAAAATACTATTGTTTGCTATGTTACAATTATTTATCTTCTATACACTTGTATTTGAGTTGCCTCTCCAAATAATGGTTCAAACCAAAAACATATTTTGCTATATTTCCCTATCCGGCCCCAAGTTTCAAAGAGACCAGTAAAATATTGTATATCTCCGGACAAACAAAAGTTTACAATAGACAGACGGACAGACAATGCCATACCATAATACTCTTTCAAATTTACAAAATTAAGAACAAAGGATTTTAAAGAATTTGCTATATTTCTCATTGCAAGTCCCATTCCTCAGGTCCCTGCAGTGACCAACAACTTATACAAAACAGGTTCCACTTTACCCATGGATGCTTATTTGGCTCCACCCCTCCATTGCAAGCCCTATCAAAGGATAAACAATAACAAGAGATCCCAGAGGGATCTTGGCGCCCACCATTGAATGTTCTTCATAGGTTCCATGTCAGATTGATCTTTTCTCTACTTTTCTCTTCTTCTAAGTCTTACTAGTCTGTGTAAATTCAGAAGAAACCTCTAGTACTTTTCAAACAAGGGAAACCTATATATGAAATCTAAGATTTAGGCACCAAGGGGAACCTATATATGGAATTTGAGAAAGATTCCTTCAGTACTTTCTGAGAAATAGCGATAACAAACTTCAATTGTCAAAATCCAAGATGGCTGCCTGTCGGCCATGTTGTTTTCTGATTGGTCTCAAAATGCAATATGCATAACTAGGCACCAAGGGGAACCTACATATGAAATTTGAGAATGATCCCTTCAGTACTTCCTCAGAAATAGTGATAACAAACTTCATTTGTCAAAATCAAAGATGGCTGCCTGTCGGCCATCTTGTTTTCTGATTGGTCTCAAAATGCAATATGCATAACTAGGCACTAAGGGGAACCTACATATGAAATTTGAGGAAGATCCCTTCTGTACTTTCTCAGAAATAGCGATAACAAACTTCAATGGTCAAAATCCAAGATGGCTGCCTGTCGGCCATCTTGTTTTCCGATCGGTCCCAAAATGCAATATGCATAATTAGGCACCAAGGGGAACCTACATATGAAATTTGAGAAAGATCCCTTCTGTACTTTCTCAGAAATAGCGATAACAAACTTCAATGGTCAAAATCAAAGATGGCTGCCTGTCGGCCATCTTGTTTTCTGATTGGTCCCAAAATGCAATATGCATAATAAGACACCAAGGGGAACCTACATATGAAATTTGAGAAAGATCCCTTCAGTACTTTCTCAGAAATAGCGATAACAAACTTCAATGGTCAAAATCCAAGATGGCTGCCTGTCGGCCATCTTGTTTTCCGATCGTTCCCAAAATGCAATATGCATAATTAGGCACCAAGGGGAACCTACATATGAAATTTGAGAAAGATCCCTTCTGTACTTTCTCAGAAATAGCGATAACAAACTTCAATGGTCAAAATCAAAGATGGCTGCCTGTCGGCCATCTTGTTTTCTGATTGGTCTCAAAATGCAATATGCATAACTAGGCACCAAGGGGAACCTACATATGAAATTTGAGAAGCTCCCTTCTGTACTTTTTCAGAAATAGCGATAACAAACTTCAATGGTCAAAATCAAAGATGGCTGCCTGTCGGCCATCTTGTTTTTCGATCGGTCCCAACATGCAATATGCATAACTAGGCACCAAGGGGAACCTACATATGAAATTTGAGAAAGATCCCTTCAGTACTTTCTCAGAAATAGCGATAACAAACTTCAATGGTCAAAATCCAAGATGGCTGCCTGTCGGCCATCTTGTTTTCCGATCGGTCCCAAAATGCAATATGCATAACTAGGCACCAAGAGGAACCTACATATGAAATTTGAGAAAGATCCCTTCAGTACTTTCTCAGAAATAGCGATAACAAACTTCAATGGTCAAAATCCAAGATGGCTGCCTGTCGGCCATCTTGTTTTTCGATCGGTCCCAACATGCAATATGCATAACTAGGCACCAAGGGGAACCTACATATGAAATTTGAGAAAGATCCCTTCAGTACTTTCTCAGAAATAGCGATAACAAACTTCAATGGTCAAAATCCAAGATGGCTGCCTGTCGGCCATCTTGTTTTCCGATCGGTCCCAAAATGCAATATGCATAACTAGGCACCAAGGGGAACCTACATATGAAATTTGAGAAAGATCCCTTCAGTACTTTCTCAGAAATAGCGATAACAAACTTCAATGGTCAAAATCCAAGATGGCTGCCTGTCGGCCATGTTGTTTTTCGATCGGTCCCAAAATGCAATATGCATAACTAGGCACCAAGAGGAACCTACATATGAAATTTGAGAAAGATCCCTTCAGTACTTTCTCAGAAATAGCGATAACAAACTTCAATGGTCAAAATCCAAGATGGCTGCCTGTCGGCCATCTTGTTTTCCGATCGGTCCCAAAATGCAATATGCATAACTAGGCACCAAGGGGAACCTACATATGAAATTTGAGAAAGATCCCTTCAGTACTTTCTCAGAAATAGTGATAACAAACTTCAATTGTCAAAATCCAAGATGGCTGCCTGTCGGCCATGTTGTTTTCTGATCGGTCCCAAAATGCAATATGCATAACTAGGCACCAAGGGGAACCTACATATGAAGTTTGAGAAAGATCTCTTCAGTACTTTCTGAGGATTAGCGATAACAAGAATTGTTTACGGACGGACGGACGGACGGAGGGACGGACGGACGGAGGGACGGACGGACGGACGGACGGACGGACGACGGACCACGGACGCAGGGCGATTTGAATAGCCCACCATCTGATGATGGTGGGCTAAAAAATAACATGTAGGGGATGGGGGGTCCCTTCATCCAAGGATGATTCACACAGAATATAGACCAAGTCATTTCATTCCCAAAAAGATTTTAAAGAATTTTCATTTTCCATTTTTCCCCTTTTGGATCCCACCTTTCACGCCCTTGAGCACA
Source organism: Pecten maximus (assembly GCF_902652985.1). NCBI lineage: Eukaryota > Metazoa > Mollusca > Bivalvia > Pectinida > Pectinidae > Pecten > Pecten maximus. Next base: position 31,637 of record NW_022979281.1, read on the forward strand.
TGCAGCCACAGTTTATACAAAATTAGCTTGCCCTTACCAAAGGATACTTCAGACCAAATTAAGATGAAATCCTTTCTTTCTTACTGAAAAAGGATTTGAAATAATTTGCTATACTTCTCCTTTTGGACCCTTCCCATCAGGCTTCTGGAGGTTACACAGTACATATGTATATACAAAATTGGATTGAATGCTTCAGATCAAACTTGGCAAATATTTCAACAAATCAGAGGCCAATATTTATACAGTATCTCTTATTCACCTATATATCAAATTTAATTAAATAGCACTAAATCAATAAGAGGCCACTATTTGCTTCAGCATGGTTGCCATGGCAACAAAGCCTATACAGTGATGTGCGACATCCTCAAATATCCCTGTATACCAAATTTGATCAGAATCATCCAATAATTACATTTTGACCAATCAAAGCCACTATGTGCTTAACAAAACCCATGCAGTGATGTTCAGCATCCTCTAATTCCTCTGTATAACAAATTTAGACGAAATCAGCCAATATCTAAATTTTGACCAATCAGAAGCCAGGATTGCATTATAATGGCCCAAATCCTCCATTTATGAAAAAGTTGTTTCACTTCCCAAAAGGATGCTTCAGACTAAATTCAGTCAAAATCAATCCAGTCCTTTAGGAAAAGTAGCAATTTAAAGGAAAGTTGAGGGACAACAGACAGACAGTTGGATAGACGTTTTGCCATGGCATCTACTCGTCTGGTCCTGGGGTGTTTACATAAAATTCTACACAATTTAACATAATGTAGATTATTAGAATCTCCTGATTATCGAACTCACAAAAAACAGGTAGCAACTATGGACATGTACACGTCATTTCATTTCTACCAACCAAGTAGTGCTGCATGATATTTTACATTCATCATTTAAAAGCTCTTGGTAACATTGACAATTACACAATATTTAAACCTTAAGTCAATGTAGACTAATTTTATTATCATAAAGTCAAAAATAAACTTGCAGAGAAAGGATAATAAACTTCACAGTGGCATGTAAATGGCACAACTACATGATACTGTACTATATACTTCACACCAACCAAAAAATGCTGTTATGTATGAAATGTACACTCGTACAACAAAAACATTTTTTTCAATAAGCTTCATTTGAAACAAACGTTGGGAGGAATAGCAATAATAAATATTTTGTAGTGTAAACATAGTTTGGGAATGCTATACTGTATGTATAATGAAAAGATGATGTATTTTCAATGAAAAACTATCTGACTATCTGCATACTTAGGTAAAACTTCTCCATACTATTGTCAGCGATGATAATTCTTTTTCAATGATAATGATAACATTTTTATTACAGTAAAACCAGAAATAATCAAATTATTCTCCTTATTTCCCACCATTAGTATGGGAATAATTCCATCAGGGTGCTGTGATTTTTGCTTGTCGTTTATTCAACTCACATGTTTTAAATAAATATGTTTATATATATTTTTTAATCTGGAGTTTTGCATGTATTAATATAATTAAAGTGAATCTGATTGATTCCTGATTCCAGATCCTACAATGTACTTGTATCATGGACAAATAATGAAGGTGTTGATTTCAATATTAATCATGCAGCAAATTAAACTGTATACAACATGAACAGTCCAACATCTTTTATCATAACTTGTTTTTCACATTTACTTTGATTACAATATTTAACTTGCAATACACCTGAATCTCTTTGGGGCCAACAAACTTTTACTCCAACAAATGTGCAATTATTGCAATATCTACAATTATAGTATGTGTGGGCATTATTACTGGAACACGCATGCATGGTCTTATTACTAGGTATGGGATTATTGTGAAATAATTACGAAAGAATGAATTTATTGATAACAGAAAACTGTCCTCCGTTGTTTTTATAGGTTGGTATGTACCAGTTCTGAACCAAGATAAAACAA
>NW_022979282.1:0-21229 GCF_902652985.1 Pecten maximus
AATCCAGAATATCACCCCAAGGGTTGGAGAATTTTCTGTCATGTCTTCATGGAAGGGGATGATTATTTTTACCCCTCATACTATTTCTACGTTGATGTGATGTGATTGAATTGTTGCTGTGGCGTCATTGTTTTGTTTCTGTGATGTCATTGTAATGTTGCTGTGACGTCATTTTTTTCTTTTGCTGTGACGTTATTATTTTCTTGCTGTGACGTCATTGTTTTCATGCTGTGACGTCATTGTTTTCTTTTGCTGTGACGTCATTATTTTCTTGCTGTGACGTCATTGTTTCTTGCTGTGACATCATTATTTTCTTGCTGTGACGTCATTGTTTTCTTGCTGTGACATCATTGTTTTCTTGCTGTGACATCATTGTTTTCTTGCTGTGACGTCATTGTTTTCATGCTGTGATGTCATTGTTTTCATGCTGTGACGTCATTGTTTTCTTGCTGTGATGTCATTGTTTTCATGCTGTGACGTCATTGTTTTCTTGCTGTGACTTCAATGTTTTCTTGCTGTGACGTCATTGTTTTCTTTTGCTGTGACGTCATTGTTTCTTGCTGTGACATCATTATTTTCTTGCTGTGACGTCATTGTTTTCTTGCTGTGACATCATTGTTTTCTTGCTGTGACGTCATTGTTTTCTTGCTGTGACGTCATTGTTTTCATGCTGTGATGTCATTGTTTTCATGCTGTGACGTCATTGTTTTCTTGCTGTGATGTCATTGTTTTCATGCTGTGACGTCATTGTTTTCTTGCTGTGACTTCAATGTTTTCTTGCTGTGACGTCATTGTTTTCTTTTGCTGTGACGTCATTGTTTTCTTGCTGTGACTTCATTGTATTGCTAGCACATTCTATCTGTCATATCCGAGGGGGTGCCAGATAAATCTTGAACAGGTAAAACAGGTAAAACAGGAGGTAAAACAGATATGTGAATGATGGGAAAACATGTACCAGGTATTTATCATAGATTATGATGTCAATCTAACATCATGATAACACTTCTTAACGTCCCTAAATAGTGAAATGTTACTGTAGACCTGTGTATATAAAGACCTATGTATACAGTTATATAATTCTCAGTAGCAGAGACCTGTGTATATAGTTATATAATTCTCAGTAGCAGAGACCTGTGTACATGTATATAGTTATATAATTCTCTGTAGACCTATGTATATAGTTATATAATTCTCTGTAGCAGAGACCTATGTATATAGTTATATAATTCTCTGTAGCAGAGACCTTTGTATATAATTATACAATTCTCTGTGGCAGAGACCTATTATATTATTCACTGTAGCAGAGACCTATGTATATGTATGTACAAACGGAAAACCATCAGAGGAAACTTGACTAGGTTCCAAGGTCATTTGGCTTTTTCATCATTAACTTAAGTTCACAAACAGAATAAGATTTGAATGAAGTGTCCCTATAACAAAATAATGAACTTATAAGATCTGGTAAAACAGACAAATCTCTGAACAGGATTGTTTTTTGTCCCGAACAGTTAATCTTTCTGCTAACACGATCTTTCTTCTTCCTAACAGCTGGAGACGGTACAGAAACAGTTGGACAGCTTAAGTTGATGACTCGTCCTTATAAGGAGATTCGAACAAATTACTACTGTGATAGGGGGTTGTACAGGCAGTTGGTCAGTGTAGACTGACCAGGGGGCAGTGATGGACAAATAGTGGATATGTATGTACAGTCTGTATGGATCAACACAGGACAATGATAACTGTGGACAAATTGTGGATATGAAGAGTCGGTGTGGATTAACACGGGACAATGATAACTGTGGACAAATTGTGGATATGAAGAGTCGGTGTGGATTAACACGGGACAATGAGAATTGTGGACAAGTTGTGGATATGTACAGTCGGTGTGGATCAACACAGGACAATGAGAATTGTGGATAAGTTGTGGATATGAAGAGTCGGTGTGGATTAACACGGGACAATGAGAATTGTGGACAAGTTGTGGATATGAAGAGTCGGTGTGGCTTAACACGGGACAATGAGAATTGTGGACAAGTTGTGGATATGAAGAGTCGGTGTGGATCAATGCAGAACAGTCTCAATAGTCAAAACATGTTTTGGAGAGTCAAATTAATGGTCTACTAGAAATCCACATACATTCAGTATATATAAATGTATCTACTCTCAGTCACCATCGAACGTGTTCATTTACTGAATAATGATGTCTGTCGTAACTACAGAGCTGTACAACGTCCATCATGATGAAATTACGTTTTTATTACTTCATCACAAATGACCTGTGAATTGTCAGATGCTACATTATACAAATGGAGTATGGCAGTGTTGATGTACGTGTAGGGGCAGTCTGGGACTACATTGAGGAGAATGTTGGTCCTGGGACCACAGCTGTCTACATTGAGAATGTTGGTCCTTCCATTCATGAATGCTCGATTCTTTTCAATTAATTTCTTCATCCATCATCACCATGGTCAGGTCTCGGTTGAGATCCACTCTTAATGGTCAGATCTTTTTGAAAGTGTTGGCTCTGCTGATATCACCTTCCTAAGTCCATTATTAAATACATTTTTTATACCCAAATGCATGTCAACATGTGTAAGAGCTACTTCTCCTTGACCTCTGTAATGTGAATTTTTTTTTTTTTTTTTTTTCGTTTTTGTTATGCTGCTGTATTTGTGTATTGAAACCAAGAGAATTTTTTGAAGATATGAACGAATGCCAGGAATTTCATCAGGTAGGTTATGTAACGACGCATGTGGGTTAATGTTGCGTCCCATTTTGCTGCTCATTAGTGTATTCATGTAAATATACATTGTTGCAACTTGTACATTCCAATGACGTCACATTGTTTACAGATACCGCGTTGTGTCTGCACTGCCTGACACGAAGGCTTCATTCTGTGTTTTTTAGTGTTTTTGTTAGTTTTCTGATAATTCAATTGATCAGGTATGATTAAACAACCCCAATCAATATGAGGTGTGAATGTAATTTTAAGTTTTAACGTCGTGTTGCGAAAAATACTTCAACTTTCACTTTGTCAGTGCATTCGTGATCGCAGCTTCGATCGGCTGTCATGGCAACGACGAGGACGGTGGTTTTATCACAGTGACGAATTTACAAACTTGCATGTGTACAGCCGAAAACTTCTAACTATACCTTATGTCTTTGGAAATCATCTGTAAATAATAAATTGAATTAATTACGATCCATTGCATTCGTTTATTAACGTTTGTTCGTTTCTATATGCTGATTTCGATACTTAAAACACTGAAGAGTTCCAATATTGGAGAATGAACATTAACACTTGCTCTATGAATCGTCCTAGAGCACCCGACTACCCTAAATCAATACTTATGAAACAGGTAAGAGCGTGAAGATAATTGTATGAGAACAACGAAAAGTGCTGTACATTGTTACGAAAATGACAAACATCGTCAAAATTACTTAAAGAGTAGTCAATTAATTGGCACTTCTTCAATTAACACAGTTTATAACGCCGTTATGTAACCATACTTGAATAAATAGAAGAATGTACAGCACTTTTTCTCGGTTTCTTAGCACGATGAATAAGTGTATCATATTTGTTTGTACGACAAAATACGTTGGTCGGGTGCTCTGGCCATATTTACCGACCAAGTGTTAATGTAGTCCTTCGTGCCGGTCACGTGACCACGCGAGAACACGAGGACCGACGAAAACATCCCGATAAAGACGTTGGACACCTAACATTAAAATCCTATCAAGAAAACAAACAGAACTAACCGGGAAATCATTAAATATTGAATTTATATTAAAACATGACGTTTTTTGTTCTTTTTAATTATAAATGCAACATTAACCCACATGCGGAGACTTTTCATTGGTTAATATCCAGGTTTCTGCCAAACCAATCATGTACATGCAATACTCTTCTAAATAAGGAGTTGTGTGGCTTCAATGGTTCTTGTCATTAGATACATGCTAATCATTTCTTCCATAAATGTCATTTTGTTATTTTCATTAGTGTAATATTATGAGACTGGAGAAGTTGATGCATCAATCATGTAAATTATGTAATTATGATCAGATGACAGAAATAAAATCTATTGCTATAAAGTTATCACAAAACTGTTTTATTGTCTTTTTTGTCACTAGGTGTCAAAGTTAAGACTGACAGACTTTGTCACTAGATGTCACTGTAAAGAGTGACGGACTTTGTCACAAGATGTCACCATTAAGACTGACATAATTTGTCACTAGATGTGACTTGGTGTCACTGTTAAGATTGACAGACTGTCACTGTGTCACTGTTAATAATGACACTTTGTCACTGTGTCACTGTGAAGACTGACAGACTTTGTCACTAGATGTCACTGTTAAGAGTGACAGACATTGTCACTAGGTGTCACTGTTATAATTAACAGACTTTGTCACTAGGTGTCACCGTTATAAATAACAGACTTTGTCACTAGGTGTCACTGTTAAGACTTACAGGGTCATATAAGGACTGGGTTCAAGGACACACCAACAGTCTGGGTCGTTTGAGGATGGTTGTAAAGATGACACAAGCAGTCTGGGTCATATGAGGACAGGTGTCCAGGAGAAAATCAACAGTCATGGTCATATGAGAATAGGTGTCAAAGAGATAATTAACAGTCATGGTCATATGACGACAGGTGTCAAGGAGACACCAACTGTCAGGGTCATATGAGGACAGGTGTCAAGGAGACACCAACTGTCAGGGTCATATGAGGACATTGTTTTTTCCAGTTTCACTCCAAGAAGGACTTTTACCAAATATCAGCACCCTAGTACAATTATAAAGTGATGTGTTAATAGCTTTCAACACTTGCACAAAATTTTCTAAATATGTTTTTTCCCCCCAACCAATTCTTTTTTAAATCTTTCAGTTTAACTCCAGCAAGGGATAGTTTAACCCCCACAGGGACCCTAATACAGATGTATTGCTATGCCTTTCAACACTTGCACCAAAACATTACTGCAAAAATGTTTTAAGTCAAAAATAAAAAAAAAAAAAACAAGATTTAAAAAGAAAAAAATCCTTTTTTTTTTAGTTTTTCTCCAGGAAGGCATAGTCTTACTCCAGAGGGACTCTTAATGCCTAATATCAGCACCCTAGTACAATTATAAAGTGATATATTAACATCTTTCAGCACTTGCACCATAAATTTATCTATTCAAAAATATAAAAGTCCAAAAAAATTCTAAAAATCTGTTCTTTACCCCAAAACATCTTTTAGTTTGACCCGGCAAGGGATAATTTAACCCTCACAGAGACCATATTACCATAAATTACTATGCCTTTCAACACTTGCACCAAAAACTTGACATTTGAAAAACTAACACCGACGCCAGGGAGGACAACATAACCTCTCCCTCTTCTTTGAAGAGACGAGCTAATAACAAGGTGTTTAGTGGCAGACGATGAACCACGGACATTGTCAATTTGAATTGCCCACACCTTTCCATCTAATGGAGGACTAAACATCTACAATTTCTGGATATACATGTAATGGCATTATGTCAGTTACATGTATATTATCACAATATATGTCCAGAAATGTTATTGTTCTTTGAAAAAGTTATTGCTGTTTATCTAAGTAGATCTTCACAGAGTTTTCAACAAATTTTGTACATTCTCAATGGCATCGCACACAATACTGCATTTAATATTTGTATCCATGTGATAAAATGCATTTCTTTTGGATTGATGATTATTCATAATTATGTAATATAAAATTCACATATTCACTATATTTACTACCAATGTTAATTATGACACCAACAATTATCAAAAGGATAAGAATTGTCACGTTTGTAGAATTCATTGTTTAAATCCACTAGTGCAGAAAATAACCGAAATAAAGGGCAATAACTCTTTCAAACATCTATATAGATGGAGATTACCTCGATATAATGAATAACAAATTCTGTGTTGTTTTCCAATCTGTTTATTAACAAGGAAAATTTCAGGTGCTAGCATACATGTTTTGCTAGAAATTGGGACAGCATGCAAACATGGGAATAGAGGTTTGTGAAGAAAGAACATGTCTCCCCTAATTTAATATCAGCCTTGATCAGTTTATGGAAGATTACAGGGCTTTTAAAACTTACTGAGAAGTTATTGTACAAACAAGGAATTATTGGAACTAAAGTACCATAGGCTGGAGCAAGATCAAAGTACAAAAACTAAACAAAGGACAATAACTTTTGAAAAAATAGTCGGTCCAAGAATGAAGCAGCAATAACTTTTGCAAAAAAAAAATGTCAAATTAGAATCCTTTCAGGAAATCAACTACATATCATGAAATAATGCATACAAAAAATTTAAAGATTAATAAAAATGTAAATCATCTTCAGAAAGAGAAAGAGAGCCCTGATCATCTTCATTGGGTGATAAAGGTTTATTTGTTTTAAAAGATACAGTCTAGCTGGACAAGAAACTGATGGAAAAAATAAACTTATTTGACCTTTACACTTAACTGATGAATGAGAGAGCGGAGTTATAATGATTATATAATGTTGACAAGTATTGACTAAACTTTGCACCAAAAATGACAACTCGCTTAATTCGAACACTCTGATAAATCAAAGTTTATCTGGTGGTCCCGTCGAGTTTGAGTTAACAAAGTTCCACTGTATAATGAAATTTTTAATGCTGCCTATCTCATTTTAATGCAAGGAGCCCTCATTGAAATATGAGGGAAGGTTCCAAGCCCTTGTAAAAGCAAAGGAGAAATTTGTTTTGTTCCTTAGAATGATTATAGGTTGATTCAATCAATTTAATTGTTACAAATAATTATCTGACAGAGAAAATTTTAATGTTTCGCTGTCATTGGTATAGGTGTTTAAATTGACAAACGCTGAATTAAAATGAACACTTCTGTAGTTCAATTGGCCAGAATACCCTCCACTCCGACATCCAAGTTCAAATCTTGGCAGAAGTTTAACTCGGATATTAGTTACTATTACAGACTTTGTCACTAGGTGTCACTGTTAAGACTAACAGACTTTGTCACTAGGTGTCACTTGATAATTACAGACTTTGTCACTAGGTGTCACTGTTAAGACTAACAGACTTTGTCACTAGGTGTCACTTGATAATTACAGACTTTGTCACTAGGTGTCACTGTTAAGACTAACAGACTTTGTCACTAGGTGTCACTTAATAATGACAGCGTTTGTCACTAGTTACTATTACAACACGGATATATTATATATGTATGTAATATTGGGAGGTGGTTCATATGGATGCAGTTTTGTGGTAGTATAAGATTTATAGTGATGTATATGTGTCGTGTATTTCAACGTTCATATAAATCAAATGTATGTCGTCCATGTAGAGACTTTGGAATTTTATGTTAATTATTAATTGACAAACATTCAGGAGACGAGCTCTATAAAGTTGTCAATTGAATAAATATATTGAATAATACCTTTTGCACCCATTTCTTTTATTTTTTGATAACAAATTATCCTAATGAGAGTTGTCTCCCTTGAAAAATGTGGCATGGTATAAATTTACTAATGTAAGCATTTTCATTGTTTTTTTCAGTTTCACTCCAAGAAACTTAAACTCATGACATGAATTTTGGCCCGAGTGTAAATCATTATTGTCTACATGACCAGAAATTCATTCCAACAAATTTTATTGTACAAAAATATAAAATAGGATCAGGTAGCAGGATTAGCCTATGCAAATCTTCTCCAGATATGAATAGATGATTTAAAATTTAAATATGTAGAACCGTCGCCCATACGTCCGTCAACAACCACAGATCAGAATTTAACCCAATTTGGTCAGAAGCATTCCTATCGGGTTGCTCCATCCAAGAGGGTAAACTGGTATCCGATCTGTTTCTTTTATAATTACATCGATGGTTTTGTGCTTTATTTATTTATTTTAAATGTTTTTTTTTAAAGGAGTTATGTATTGATAATAATTACAATGTTGATTCCATATTACTTTCCAATTATTGAATGACGTTTTTATCTGTAAATATTGAATAAAATTTTATGAAACTTAAAAAAGCATTCCTATCGGGTGGGGACTCAAAATTGTACAAATGGTGGGGCCGTCCCCGAGGGGTCTGAGGGGCGGGGCCAAAAGGGGTAAATTTTACTCTATTAATATAAACGACTTCTTCTCTGAAACCATGCAAAGAATATTGCTCCTATTTGCCTGGTAGCATCACTATAGGGTGGGGATCCAAAATTGTACAAATGGTGGGGCTGACCCCCTTGGGGCCTGAGGGGCAGGGCCAAAAGGGATCAATATAGCTATATCGATATAAATGACTTCTCTGAAACAGAGCAATGGATATTGCTCATTATTTGCCTGCTAGCATCACTATTGGGTGGGGATTCAAAATTGTACAAATGATAGGGCTGACCCCCCTGGGTCCTGAGGGGCGGGGCCAAATGTGATTAATTGGACTACATTGATATAAGCAACTTCTCTGAAACCGAGCAATAGATATTGCTCATATTTGTCTGGCAGCATAACTATTAGGTGGGGATTAAAAATTGTACAAATGATGGGGCTGACCGCCCAGGGGCCAGAGGGGTGGGGCCAAATGTGGTCAATTGGGCTATATCGATATATAAACGACTTCTCTGAAACTGGGTTATGGATATTACTCACATTTACCTTGTAGCATCACTATGGGGTGGGGATTCAAAATTGTATAAATGGTGGGGCTGACCCCCCAGGGGCTGAGGGGTGGGGCCAAAAGGGGTCAATTTGTCTAAATTGATATAAACAACTTCTCTGAAACTAAGCAATGGATATCGCTCATATTTGCCTGGTAGCAACCCCCTGGGGTAGAGATTTGAAATTGTACAAATGACAGGGCTGACCCCCAGGGAGCTAAGAGGCGGGGCTAAAAGGGGTCATTTTTGGCAGAATTGATATAAACAATTTTTTCTCTGAAACTAAGTAATGGATATCTCTAATATTTGACTGGTATCGTGACATTCCCTTAGGTTAAGGATTCAAAATTGTTCAAATGACAGGGCCAACCCCCCGGGGTGCAGAGGGCTGGGTCAAAAGGCGTCAATTGGTTTAAACAACTTATTTTCCGAAACTAAGCAATGGATATCGCTCACATTTGTGTGGTAGCATCCCTATGGGGTTGCGCCAAAAGTCAATTTCATTTCATGGATTAATGCATTTTTTGGAATAAAAACCTCACATACCCATATAAAATGCCTAAACTGATATATTGACATAGCAATACCAGTGACAAATGTACTTAATCATCATTCTTGTTTCATATCTCATCAAATCCAGGTGAGTGATACAGGCCCTCTGGGCCTCTTGTATATTATTTCAATATCGAAGAGATATTTCATGTAGCTGTTGTTGGGGTGTTGTAATGATATCAAGCCTTAATTGAATCCATCTACACAAGAGTTTCTAGGGGCCGCGGTGGCCGAGTGGTTAAGGTGTCCCAACACTTTATCACTAGCCCTCCACCACTGGGTTGCGAGTTTGAAACCTACGTGGGGCAGTTGCCAGGTACTGACCGTAGGCCGGTGGTTTTTCTCCGGGTACTCTGGCTTTCCTCCACCTCCAAAACCTGGCACGTCCTTAAATGACCCTGGCTGTTAATAGGACGTTAAACAAAAACAAACAAACCAAATTCTGACATAAATGTTCATCCTCTAGTCTCTATGTCCTCTTACACCCAGGTGTGCTAGCTTCAGACGGCTGGGCGTCCCTGTATCAACCCACCAAAGCTTTAGTTCATGAATATGATAATGTTGTACATTAAAAGATTGAAAATTTTGTCCATATAGAAATTGATACCATAGAGTATTGATTAAATCTAGACATACATCAATAAATTTATCAATGAATTAATCTTAGAAGCAAGTCGTTGGTACAAAATCATCCTTGCTCTCAAAGCATGTGAAAGCACTAGGGTGAATTTCTGGTTTGTGTTTTTGATTATTATTACTATATTATGTCTCTGGTAAGAACAAGTTTCCATACCAATCATGAATGATACCTGTTTAACTTTCAATAACACGAACCCCACAGATGTTTTGAACGCCCGTGCCTGCGACTGAATACTGCATGGCTATTTCAAACACTTCGACATTGCTTCGCCAGTCGGAGCAAATTCGGAGATTTTAGTTTTGAAATGCGAATTTTTTTCTAATAGCAATTTAATGTATATTCATAATCTGATTGATTTTAGGCCTGTCCAACACTTTATCGAGTTGAGGTTAGGCGTGTGTCGTGTACCAAACCTAGATCATTCTGGCCTGATTTTTAGCAGCTATTGTCACCGCTGAGAAATGAGCACGCAACGCGCTTTTTACACTTTTGCAATAAAAATAAAATATGAAGATAAATCTTGAAAGAGAAGAAAACTAATGTTAGACTGAGCAGCTTCTTCCTTATAAAATATCCGACATTATTATAATGCACGGATAGCTCAATAGGTTAAGCCAAAGCTGTTCCACCATGGAGTCTGGGGTTCCATTCCCGCCGGCGGAAGTTTCTTTTTTTATATTTTTTGAGGAATATATTTATTATTTATATTCACATATGTGTGTATAGTTGTTATAATTCATATTTGTTCGGAATGTAAATGGTCTTTAAACACAAGCAACAATAAGGCTAAACTCTACAGTGGGCTAACGATAGTACCATCTTTTCGTAGCTCATTTGCAAATATGATTATATGATTATTTCTATATCTTAAATCAGTGCATTGAAGCCGAACATTTCATCATTTTTTTTTTCAAATAGCCGTCTGAGTAAGTTGAGGTTACTGGGGCCGCGGTGGACGAGTGGTTAAGGTGTCCCGACACTTTAACACTAGCCCTCCACCTCTGGGTTGCGAGTTTAAAAACCTACGTGGGGCAGTTGCCAGGTACTGACCGTAGGCCGGTGGTTTTTCTCCGGGTACTCCAGGTTTCCTCCACCTCCAAAACCTGGCACGTCCTTAAATGACCCTGGCTGTTAATAGGACGTTAAACAAAAACAAACAAACAAACAAGTTAAAGTTAGGCGTGTGTCATGCACCAAACCTAGATCATTCTGGCCTAATTTTTTTTATATTTCACCCATTGGATGAAGACAGGAGATCCAGAGAGATCTCAGTACCCTCCATTTAATTATTTTAATTGGTCCTAGGAAGTACTAGGCACGCGTGTTAATGTATAGTAATCACGTAGTAGATATGGGTCTATATTTCATTCGTGTGATTGGTTGGATCGAGAGCTTGCCCATACACACGGGAATTTTGGCTAGTATATCACATGAAATAATTTGCCCCTTGTGTTCCAATTAAGGTATTGGCGATGAGTACTATTATTTTTTATCTGTATGAATCAGTATGTCGAATTCTACAATTATACATTCAAAACTAGATCACTGTACATATCCTTGTCTGACAAAAAATAAAAGATATAATTTCTCTGTGTTGGCGCCTTGTCGCGGTTTGAAAATAAGGTTTAAAAACGCGACAAATTGACGCTTAATATCTTAAATCTCACTTTGGCTACAGGGGCATGTCTAGTCTTACATTACAAAATAGCCCAGAAATACCTATATATGAAGACGTTATATAGGTATTTCTGGCTATTTTTAATATAAGACAAGATATGCCCCTGCGTTTTGGCGCGGTTTGAGAACAACAGCTACATGAATAGGTGTAGGTGTTGCATAAACCGGTAAATAGGTGTCAGTATTAATATGTGTGTTTGTGAGTTCGAGGCTACAGTATATATTCGTGTTTGTCTCCTTGTGATAGCGAAAAACTAACGCCAACTTTACAGTGCTGCCTCAACGAAGCTAGACAGCACCTGGTCGCATTATAATGTCAATGCTGAACGTTAAGTGGGTGTAGCAACTACAATAAAAACGGAACCGATGCATAATGTTTGAAATATTTCTTGTGCAATTGTAATTGTTTTGTAGTGTATATCGCATACATCTTATGTGTCTCGTGTAATTTAGGTCAGATTTGTGAAATAACTAACATGCGTCTGCATCTCGTTAATATTTATAGAAAAAAAACATTAGCCTTTACTTCCGCTATATTCGTATACATGTAGATAAAACAATACCGATCTATATATGTTTGTACACCTAGTTTCTTTTGAGCATGTTCAATTCTAGAGAAACACATCAAATTTCAAGGGTATTTATCAATTTAAAAGTGGATTGATAAGCTTCGTTAAAAACATAATCACTTCTAAATAATTGATAATGATATATTATTATCGCTGAAGTTTGAAAAAAAATCGCATGGTCACTGTGGGAGTTACTCCCCTTTACACGTATCCGCGCTAGGATTGCAACACAGGCGTCTGCATCTGATTGGTATTTAGAGAAATATATTAGTCCTTACTCCAGGGGCTAATGTTTTTTATATAACAGTAACAAGATGCAGACGCCTGCGATTGAAAGTGCAGGAAATGAGAAAGAAGAAGAAGAAAGTTATTTAGGAATGAGAGAAAGACTCCAAACATTTAATCGCCTCTTACGGTCATGCGGTAATGGCGGTAGCAAGTACAGTTCCTACGCCCTACCTGCATGCCGGGAAAATGTTTGTTGTTGCACGAAACTATTCAAATTAGGTTGGGCGTAGGATAACGGTTTCAAAATTAATGAATGAAAGCTAAAAATGTGTTCTTCTAAAACCTGCAAAGAAAGTCTAATTTAACATACATATTAGCCATGTCAGAAACATGTGTGATCTCTGTAGACAGTGTGGCGCTTGTACAACCAAGCCGAGTCGCTGTTAACAAGCGTTATCGCTACTACCTGGATATACATGTATGGAATGTTATAGCTGTCTTAAGACCAAGGTCTTAAATATCACCATGTTATATCATCATGTCACCATGTTATATCATCATGTCACTATGTTATATCATCATATCACCATATTATACCATCATGTCACCATGTTATATCATCATGTCGCCATGTTATATCATCATGTCGCCATGTTATATCATCATGTCACCATGTTATATCATCATGTCACCATGTTATATCATTATGTCACCATGTTATATCATCATGTCACCATATTATATCATTATGTCACCATGTTATATCATTATGTCACCATGTTATATCATCATGTCACCATGGTATATCATTATGTCACCATATTATATCATTATGTCACCATGTTATATCATCATGTCACCATGTTATATCATCATGTCACTATGTTATATCATCATGTCACCGTGTTATATCATTATGTCACCATGTTATATCATTATGTCACCATGTTATATCATTATGTCACCGTGTTATATCATCATGTCACCATGTTATATCATTATGTCACCGTGTTATATCATCATGTCACCGTGTTATATCATTATGTCACTATGTTATATCATCATGTCACCATGTTATATCATCATGTCGCCATGTTATATCATCATGTCACCATGTTATATCATTATGTCACCATGTTATATCATCATGTCACCATGTTATATCATCATGTCGCCATGTTATATCATCATGTCACCATGTTATATCATTATGTCACCATGTTATATCATCATGTCGCCATGTTATATCATTATGTCACCATGTTATATCACCTTGTCACCATGTTATATCATCATGTCACCATGTTATATCATTATGTCACCATGTTATATCACCTTGTCGCCACATTATATCATCATGTCACTATATTATATCATCATGTTACTATGTTATATCATAATGTCACTATGTTATATCATCGTGTCACCATGTTATATCATCATGTCACCATGTTATATCATCGTGTCTCCATGTTATATCATCATGTCATCATGTTATATCATCATGTCACCATGTTATATCACCATGTCACCATGTTATACCATCATGTCACCGTGTTATATCATCATGTCACCACGTTATATCATCATGTCACCGTGTTATATCATCATGTCACCGTGTTATATCATCATGTCGCCATGTTATATCATCATGTCACCATGTTATATCATCGTGTCACCATGTTATATCATTATGTCACCATGTTATATCATCGTGTCACCATGTTATATCATCATGTCACCATGTTATATCATCATGTCACCGTGTTATATCATGTCACCATGTTATATCATCGTGTCACCATGTTATATCATTATGTCACCATGTTATATCATTATGTCACCATGTTATATCATCATGTCACCATGTTATATCATCATGTCACCATGTTATATCATCATGTCACCATGTTATATCATCATGTCACCATGTTATATCATCATGTCACCATGTTATATCATCGTGTCACCATGTTATATCATCATGTCACCATGTTATATCATTATGTCACCATGTTATATCACCTTGTCACCATGTTATATCATCATGTCGCCATGTTATATCATCATGTCACCATGTTATACCATCATGTCACCATGTTATATCATCATGTCACCATGTTATATAATCATGTCACTCACCGTGTAATATCATCATGTCACCATGTTATATCATCATGTCACCGTGTTATATCATCATGTCACCGTGTTATATCATCATGTCACCACGTTATATCATCATGTCACCGTGTTATATCATCATGTCACCATGTTATATCATCATGTCACCATGTTATATCATCATGTCGCCATGTTATATCATCATGTCACCATGTTATATCATCATGTCACCATGTTATATCATCATGTCACCATGTTATATCATCATGTCACTATATTATATCATCATGTCACCATGTTATATCATCATGTCACTATATTATATCATTATGTCACCATGTTATGTCATCATGTCACCATGTTATATCATCACGTCACCATGTTATAGCATCATGTCACCATGTAATATCATCATGTCACCATGTAATATCATCATGTCACCATGTTATATCATCATGTCACCATGTTATATCATCATGTCACCATGTTATAGCATCATGTCACCATGTTATAGCCTCCTGTCACCGTGTTATATCATCATGTCACCATGTTATAGCATCCTGTCACCATGTTATATCATCATGTCACCATGTTATATCATCATGTCGCCATGTTATACCATCATGTCACCATGTTATATCATCATGTCGCCATGTTATATCATCATGTCACCACGTTATATCATCCTATCACCATGTTATATCATCATGTCACCATGTTACATCATCATGTCACCATGTTATATCATCATGTCACCACGTTATATCATCATGTCACCATGTTATATCATCATGTCGCCATGTTATACCATCATGTCACCATGTTATATCATCATGTCACCATGTTATATCATCATGTCGCCATGTTATATCATCATGTCACCATGTTATATCATCATGTCACCGTGTTATAGCATCCTGTCGCCATGTTATAGCATCATGTCACTGTGTTATATCATCTTGTCACCGTGTTATATCATCAGATCACCATGTTATATCATCATGTCGCCATGTTATACCATCATGTCACCATGGTTTATCATCATTTCACCGTGTTATATCATCATGTCACCATGTTATATCATCATGTCACCACGTTATATTACCATGTCACCATGTTATATCATCAGATCACCATAACAAAGTTAACGCTCACTTTGTCTAGTGAAATCACTCACATGAACAAGACCATACAATTCGACCCTTTGTTGCGAATGGCCAAGTTAAGAGTCCCTTGTTTAATTCGTTCAGTTTTGAGCCTGAATAAGTGGAAAACAAAATGGCCACCAGGAGGTCATCTTGGATTTTGACAGCTGAAATTTGTTATCAATATTTCTTAGAAAAAATCTTCTAAATTGTGGACGCCAAAATCCCTCTGTGATCTCTTGTCTTGATCAATCAGTCTAATGGGTATTGGTTTACCTTAAAAATAGAGCAAAATATTTTCCCTCTCCTTATTTTCTTCTGTTTATCTCTCGTACCATTCCCTTTTATTGTATTAAATACAGTTTATTTTTATTTAGATATGTCTCAAGTACACGTTTTTGCTTTGTTTCAGTTAGACGTACATCTCAGGTAAAAGTAGATTTTAATTTAATTCCATGAGGAAAAGTGATATCCGAAAAGCTCTTTACACATGTCAGACAATCTTAACTAATATAATCAGAACCGTGCTGAATTTAAACTATATAGCATTTTTAGACCTGCTATCCCTTCAAAATGTATTATCTTATATAAGATATGTGATCATGATAATATGCCGAAACACAATACAACATGAATTATATATTGACTCAACAAAAACATTTTTTTCAAATATGTATGTGCGTTTTTTACGAGACACAAATTGCAGGAAACTTGCAGAAAAAACAATCTGATACTTTCGCAATTGAAATACGCGCTTTTATCATCTACTGTTAAACATACATGTAGTGAATGAACAAATCATGAAAATTGGAGATAATATCTCATTTACATATTAAAATCAATAGATTTACACCACCACCGCTGTCACGAAACCTTTGCCTTATATATCAAGGCCGCTAAACAGTGGTCAAATCAGCGTCTCCAAACGAGACCAAGTGTGATTTTTTCTGGCTTGCCTGGGTTGTCACATGAAGTATTTAGGAATTTGAACTCTGAACTCTGACCCCTATCTGAATATAATGATAAATGTTATTATTCCAACTTAGAACACATGTCGTGCTTTATTGTAACCACCGGTATGAAAACATCATTTATATATTAAATCAAATTCAACTTTACAAGAACTTTTATAACCACAATTGTACTTATAAACAAATTACCTACACATGACGTCATGAAAACATCGCAAAGATCATCATCCCAAAACGTCGTGTTACGGTAACGCGACTTAAATACAAGGTAGATCTCAGGTTTAATTTCTTTAACAGACTTCCCACAGGAAAGGTATTGCTTTGTCCAATGGACCATGGTAATGTCTGCAAAATAAGGTAAAGTCAACACAAATTATCATTCTAAATGCTGTACAAGGCTCGTCGTTTAAATCAGGACAAATTAACTACCCGGACATCGATAAATGACGGACTTAAACTGTCCACACACTTAACTGTATATCTTAATACATGGTACGATACTCATCCACCCATCATTTCATGTCTCTACATTCACATACAATAGAACCTGGCTACGCGCGTGCACAAGGGAAACTAATATGATTTGTCATAACGATCCCAAAAGTTCTCTCTGAGAAATACTGAAGTTTCGACAAATTTGACATTCAATATCTCATGCTACATATTGCATTTTTAAACTTAAAAATAGTATTTCCACGTCAGGCTTCATCACAAGAAACTACAACTCAGATATGACTATAGACTTTTCGGTTGATCCAAGAAGTCATTTTTGACAAATTTTATTGTAAACTTTATTTATTTTACAACAATTGTGAAACATATTATATTAACATATATTAATCACGCATGTTGGCCCGGATGGAAGCGCGCGAAGGGTCTTACTGTGGGAGGAAACCGGAGTACTCGGGGAAAACCCACGTGGTCAGGCAGGTGACCCCATACCTTTTCACGTCCCATCGGAGAATCGAACCCCGGTCGCCTAGGTGAAAGGCAAGTGTGTTACCACTGTGCCACCCGAACAAATTTTATTCCCGTGACCTGGACTACATGTATGAATCAAATTTTTTTTTTTTCAAAAGCTTTTTCATGGTTTATCCAGGAAAGTCTTTATGTAAATATCATGATCCAATGTGTTTTGGTTAATAAGACAATCTAATTAAAATAGAACTGTAATTTCCGCTCTTCTACGATACAAGGCAATATACCATTCCCGCTCATCTACGATATCGTAGAAAATCGTAGAGGAGCAGAAATTACAAGTCTGAGTTTAAAATAATGAGATTGGTAGATATGAAGTCGTTTGAGTGTTTCAACAAATGACCTTTGTCACATTTAATATAGGTCAAGGTAATTTGCTTTCAAAATCTTTGTCGGGCATTATTCAAGGAATCTGGGAGGGAAATACATAAATTTATGTATTTAGGTCTATTGGTGAGTTGTTTTAACAAAACTGACTCCCGTGACCTTGAATATAATTTAAGGTCATTTTTTGCAAAGTTTTTTTTTTGACACATCTTATGAAGCTACCATCATAAATGTGATGGTTCTTGTCCTCTTGGCTTTTGGGAAAGTTGTTTAAAAGCAAATGTTAGCTCCGGATGGGCGACGAATGCCGGACTATGGCATAAGGAGGGATTGTATTCTGACCATATTGAAATAAAAATGAGGAAGGAAAAAAAAAATCATTAAAGATGGAATTTTGAAAGATTAACATCCCTATTCTCCGATTCTTAATCTGTTAAACCAATAATCTAAGTACTGTATGTACCCAAAACATGCATGGAATGTCTGAAAGAAAGCTCGTGTATATCGCCGACCTTTCTTACATTCAACAATAATAGCGATACATTCTAATGAAAAAATATATATCAGATTGTAATTTGATTTCTTCCTTTTTCGCGCCAATAACTTTCCCGCCTTTGGATTCATTCGGAACTCTAGATCTACATTTTTGCACCAGAGCGGATGCGCACGTGTGCTGCTGAGGGGTAAGCTCACTTCTGCACCTGAGAAGGCCAGAGATCGTTTGATGGCACAGAAACACGAAAGCAGTCGACTGTCGACATGAGAGAAAGAAAAGAAACATTTCGGACTTGACTACCGGTAAGTTGACACAAATCTATGTATTTTTTAAGTGTAATTCGGCGGATTTTATCTCGGCTGGCGTGCTGACCCAAATTCACAGAATGTATCAGACATGAATTTGAGTTTGCAACTTTTGTCAATTATCATTTTATCGTGATTTTATTATAAAAAGCGCAGACGACTTTTTTTGTTGCAATTTTACATGAATTCATACCAGTACAATATACGAGTTATTTCCCTTTGCCCATGAATGTTCGATTTAGGTGTCGTACAAAATATCAATAATTGAAAGTATCCGTTAATATTTTACAAGATACGTTCATGCTATGACATGCCCTGTCTATGGACAATGGAACTGTCTGTAATACAATTACAAAATAACCTTTCTTTACCCGGACCTCATAGAAAATTGATTAAACAGCAGGTTCAACTACAGGTTATTTTGTCTATGAAAGCATATTGTATTCATTACCATAAAGCTATGAACTTGACCAATGCAGATCCTTACTGTCCAAAACTGATCATTACTTGACTGTTAAGGTAACCCGGGGTCAAATGTGACCCAGAGGTCAACATTTTTGTCTGCTCTGGGGCCTGTTGAAACTCCTTTACGGAGAATATTATTTCTGTCTCCAATTTCAAGGGCTGACAGTTTGGGCATGAAGATAATGGCCTGGTTCTCCATGGTGTGAACGGTCGCCTCCATCATTTCCAATACACTGACACTTGTCTGTTAAAAAGCAATTTTGGGGTTGACCATTCATTTTCACTTGGCTGACCAAATAAATCACAGCGACAGATTTCTACTGTGATGGAGAAATTCACCCAGTAAGTTTTATACAGCATCAGGTTTCTTTTGATTGTGTTGAAATTTTCTATTATAATAATTTATCAGTTTACCACAGCGGGATATCTTCACCAGATATTATATATATTTATGTTGCTATATATACACAAACAAACATGAGTGTTTTTTCAAAAGGGCACTGCATGCTTTTTTTTTCTGTTGCCTATTTGTGCTCAATAATGGGCCCCATATATGCATTCCAAAGTGAAATTATTTCATATCTCAGCAAATTCCTAAAAATAGCAGCTTATTCAAGGACATATATACCCATCTCAATTCACATATTTTCTTGCTAAAATTATGTAAAAAACCCCTATCGGAAAACAATGAAAAAATAAAACTACTGTCAAGAAAAAAATTGAAGAGAGAATTGAATTGAAAAATATATTTTCTTCATCATGAAAAAATATTTTCAACTTAATGACTTTTAAATTTTTCGAGAAATTGTAGGTGCTATATTTCAGAAATACCTCTGGCACATAATATGACATATCAAAAGCAAATGCCTGTCTTTTGATAACATCGAAAAACCCTTCATCTTTTTGGAATAACTACCAGGGTTATTGGTAAACTATGAAGGATGGGGAAAAAGATGGAGTCCTTAACAAAATTTTATATGAGGCAATCTGTAAGTTGACTGGCAGATTTAGATGGAACTGTTGGCCACCAGCTCCCCAGTTTTGACTGATAAATTAGGTCAGTTGTAAGTTGTAATCAGAAATACTAAGAAAACTCAAAAAGGCAGGAGAAACAATCAGAAAAGTCCTAATATAAAAATTTGAAATTATGAAAAGTGTATTTGATAATAAAAAATTACGTTGTGTAATATTTTCCTGTCTGAGTGTGAAAAATGACTGCAATCCCAATGTACTTTGTCCTTGTTTTTTCCTAAGAGAAATTTAAAAATCCTAATTGTGTCCATAGATTCAAACTTCAGAAAAACACAGAAATGGCAACTATTACATGAAAATGTTGTAAAAAGGACAGTGAAAGGTTAGAATTGGTGTGTGTCATCATGTAAAGCTATTATTTGCACTGAATGATATATAAAATAAAATAAAATGTAAGCATGACACTCGTTAAAAAATTATTAGCATGTTAATGTTTAACATAATTTGCTTCAAAGTTTTCTCAATTTGGTCAGTTGCATTTCCCAAAATACCAACGAAAAACACTTGTGGAGTATTGTTTGTATGATTTTGATGTACAGTGGACCCTCGATAATCCGAACACCTTCGTTCCCAGTCCAAACCGTCCGGATTACGAGTTTTCCGGACTGCCGAATTTCGTGTACCAGGCCAAAAAAATTGTCGTGTAAGAGTTATCTCCCTTGATTATATACAATCTGGGACGTTTCATAAACACGTCTAATTGTCAGACTTTTTAACAATAAATATACTTATGTTTCTGATATGATTCTTGTTTTGTTTTGTAGAAAGTAAAAAATAAACTATGTTTTTAAAAGAACATGTAAAGTGAAAGTTGTTTTATTTATAGCGGGCATATGTGACCTACAAACAACACACATGTGTCACGTCCCGGAGGTTCACAAACAAGTAGAAATTGCAAACGTTAAATACCTTAAATAAAATACCCGGATTTTACAACTTACCGTCAGTCCATGTTTTTTTTTATGATTTTTACGTACCAGAAACCCCAAGCTATCTATTTAAAAGTACGCGACAGTCGGAAATCCAAATTCATAAAAACCTATAAAACATTGGGTTAAATTAATAAGTAAATTT
>NW_022979283.1:0-24238 GCF_902652985.1 Pecten maximus
AACGCCAAAACCAGAGGGCAAACATTCAGAACCAGAGGCAGAACCAACATCAGAACCAGAGGCAGAAGCAACGTCAGAGCCAGAGGCAGAAGCAATATCAGAACCAGAGACAGAAGCAACATCAGAACCTGAGGCAGAACCAACATCAGAACCAGAAGCAGAAGCAACATCACAACCAGAGGCAGAACCAACATCGGAACCAGAGACAGAAGCAACATCAGAACCAGAGGCAGAACCAACATCAGAACCAGAGACAGAAGCATCATCAGAACCAGAGGCAGAAGCAACAACGGAACCTGAAGCAGAAGCAACACCAGAACCTGAAGCAGAAGCAACATCAGAACCAGAGGCAGAAGCAACATCAGAACCAGAGACAGAAGCATCATCAGAACCAGAGGCAGAAGCAACAACGGAACCTGAAGCAGAAGCAACATCAGAACCTGAAGCAGAAGCAACATCAGAACCAGAGGCAGAAGCAACGCCAGAACCTGAAGCAGAAGCAACATCAGAACCAGAGGCAGAAGCAACATCAGAACCAGAGGCAGAAGCAACATCAGAACCAGAGGCAGAAGCAACGACAGAACCAGAGGCAGAACCAACATCAGAACCAGAGGCAGAAGCAACATCAGAACCAGAGGCAGAAGCAACATCAGAACCAGAGGCAGAAGCAACATCAGAACCAGAGGCAGAAGCAACGTCAGAACCTGAAGCAGAAGCAACATCAGAACCAGAGGCAGAAGTAACATCAGTACCAGAGGCAGAACCAACATCAGAACCAGAGGCAGAAGCAACATCAGAACCAGAGGCAGAAGCAACATCACAACCAGAGGCAGAAGCAACGTCAGAACCTGAAGCAGAAGCAACATCAGAACCAGAGGCAGAAGCAACATCAGAACCAGAGGCAGAAGCAACATCAGAACCAGAGGCAGAACCAACATCAGAACCGGAGACAGAAGCAACATCAGAACCAGAGGCAGAAGCAACAACGGAACCTGAAGCAGAAGCAACATCAGAACCTGAAGCAGAAGCAACATCAGAACCAGAGGCAGAAGCAACGTCAGAACCAGAGGCAGAAGCAACAACGGAACCTGAAGCAGAAGCAACATCAGAACCAGAGGCAGACTCAGCGGCAACATCTGAAGCTGAATCTGCGACAGAACCAGAGACAAGGCCTTCGGCAGTGGAGATAATTCTACCTCCAGTTTCCTTGATGGTGTTCGTGATAATTGGTAAGTGCGGGTGATTTTTATTTTGAACAAAGAGTGAATATCTTATCTTGGTCGTATAGGTTTTAACGGCGCACTTATGTCTTCATTTAATTTCGATAGAGTTATGTACTGTATATACATATACTTAGATGAAATGATAAGTTGATACTACATCATGCTTGTCCTGTACCACGGTGCAACTTACTACAGGATTGACTGGGCACAAAATCCAGTAAAAGGCTGCTAGCGTTTAATTTGGTGTTGAACCAATTATACATCTTACCTCAACCAATTTTATCATAAGGATTTCTTACAGAAGCAAAACCTCGACATAGCGATTTTTTTTAAACGGTACTTACAATACCATAAAATCGGTCAATGCTAGAAATGTTAATGTTGAACAATAGTTGCACAAGCTAGAAACCAAATGATCGAAAACTATCACCAAATACTGTGTTCCGATATATTAAGGGCCTAAACGCCGAAATGATCGAAAACTATCACCAAATACTGTGTTCCGATATATTAAGGGCCTAAACGCCCGGCGTTGAGATGTAGCTTCATTTATATCGTTCAGGCAGATTCCAAATGGCAGCCAGAAATCAACATTTCGCACGGACATATTGTGAAACGGATCGCCTGTGAACCCACAACAGTTCTGTTATTTAAGAATTCTAACGCTTTATAAATACAGGTCAAGAGTTATCGCAAGAAATGCTATTAATGCTTACTTTGTTGCAGGTCTTCTGTCGCTGTTGATCTCCAGTCGTTGTAAAACTTCACCGCTGGGTGTCGAGAAAAGACGACGACAGAGAGATACAAGCCGTGACGTGACCGATTTTAGTTATGACGACATCAGTGTTACGTCTGTGTCTACAGAGAACGAGTCATGCCATGGTGAATTCCTATCCAACTTTGATCTGGAAGTGCTTGAAAGTCTTCACTCCTCATACAACAAACCGTTAGAACTGCTAAAAATATCATTTCCCGCTTTATTGTCTTTGGGTTTATGTCCTTTTACCCTGTACCTGTATGAACCCTTTACGACATTTCTGTGGCCCCCTGATGAATACGAAACTCCGCCTGATATCAATGACGCCATAGCATGTTTCCTTGCCCCGGCTGGTCTTGTATACGCCACGTCGTTCGGGTTTGCTTTCCAGCAGGCACTGAACAAACAGAGAGATATTCTAGACAAGTTGACAACGGAGATCAGCATGATAGATCAAATTGCTACATTTTCCAGTAAACTTAAACTCATTAACAGCAATATACGGAGGGAAATATACTACGCTGTCAAATGTGAAGCTGTGTTCATGGTTCTACAGATTCTCAACAGGGAACAGACCTCATATCACTACAAGCCGAATGTGGATGTAAAAGGTATGTATTTGTCTTCTTGTCATGGTCCAATTCATTAATATTGCTCATGTTTTCTGCAATTACATCTGTATGGCCCAAATGCTTCATACTTTCGTTACTACAGAAAGATTTAAAGTGTTCCTAATGTTGTGAGGAATGTCGTCATTACACAAAGAAGCCATTGCATCAACATCATCAAAGCGCTTGGGCACAGAATTTTGCTGTTACTTTCCCCAAACCACACTGCAAATCTATATATATAAACAAACCTTTGTTATACTTAACACGTTGTAAATTAATTTCTGACTTGAAGAGTAGATGTGTATCCCGGTTCAGCTGCATGAAATATATTCTACATTCTATTTCATGATCAACATATATGATAGAGCTACACGAACGCCATCGTTTTTTATGGCAATGATATCTGAAATTACAGACTTTCATATAGCTGAGATAGTAAGCTAAGTATCACAACACAATTTAATCAGACTAATGACCAGTATAGCACACGTACACTGTTTACACGTTTTTACGTACAAGGTCATACACTGAAGGTCATACACTGACTTGTCTGTCGGTAATGTAGATCATTTTACTATAGGCCTAATTGATGTACGTAAAGGTAACTAGTATTCTCTATAGCTGTCCAACGTACCGGGATTCTCGGTTTGTTTGTTTGTGGATCGATCAGAGGACATCAGAACACACGATGTATCAATTAAGCGGCATCGATGTGAATTTACAAATTAGTTCGTAATTATGAAGTCAAGCTACTTCGGTTCTTTTACAACGTTTCCAGAAAACAGTTATATTAAGTTTTTCTTTGATAAATAAAAACTTCAGTTGTATTTATATATACAGATGGCATTCACTAGAGGATTTAGGGGGGAGCGGTCCTGGGAGTCAGGACCCCCCCCCCCCCCCCCCCCCCCCCCCTTTTTCGGAGGAGGAAAACTTTTATAGCCTTAAAAATGTCCCGGCGGCCCCCAGACCCTTCGCCAAAAAAATTCGTCGGCGCTCGCATTATCACTAAATTACTGGACATCCCCCCCCCCCCCCCCCCCCCCCCCCTTTCGAAAATCCTGGATCCGCGCCTGGCATTACGGCCACACAGTGGTACAAATGTATAAAAATGCATGAGTCTACAAGAGGGCTATATTTTAGTGATCCTGGCAAGGCCTGTATCGCTTCTCTTGATATTTTAGTGATCGTGGTAAAACACTCCTATTTAAGTTTTATTACAAATATTGGTTTTCCAGTTTGGGAACTGCCACTCAGTATCATACATCAGGGTCAACATTTTCCTTTGGCATTCAGCTTCTGGGCTCTAAGCATTTGACATTTGGACTTCAAAAGATAGGAAGGAAGCTAATACATTATATATGTACTGTGATGTGACTCTTGTTTTCTTCCACATCTATATTTGCTGGGCTACTTTAGCTTTGAATTGATCTATTTAAACCTTGCATACCTCACCTACTAAAAGCCAGGGTCATAGTCAGCTATTCACATTGTCCTTGACCTTTTGATCCAAATGCCATTGATCTTTGACCCAGTTACCAGTATCTTTGGTCAGTTGACTCATTGTTTAATTCCGAGAAACCATGCCTTTTATTGTCATAACAAAATATTTATCAGTGAAAAGATACAAACTTTGACCTTGACCGTTTGGCTTAATGACCTTGACCTTTGACCTTGATTATTGACATCAGTATCTTTTATTGCAAACTGATTATCTCGATAAAATTTCATGTAATTCGGTTAATAAATACTAAAGTTAACGAGAATTAAATTTGTGGATGGACAGACAAGCGGGCGGCCGGACGACAGAGAACGGACGATGGATAGATGACGGACGCTGGACGAAAGACGTACGCCATGGTGTGGCTTAAGCTCAACTCGGACCACGTTAATAATCAGACAAATTTCTTCTTTGTCAAATAAACACAATAACAGACTTTGCATCTGAAAAATCACAAAGTTTAGTTTCAATTAATACAATTTATGTTGACAGAGGTAGAGTACCGTTACATGGTAAAGTGGTATTTTAACCTCATGCTTTATGTCTACAGTGAAGATCTGGTCCATCGTCGACCTACTACGGGAGGTGGATGCCAGTGACAACAATATTGTCAACAAGACCATGTGTGATAAAATCATGGCCCACATCATAAAGCTTAACAGCATATGTTCCGACCGTATAGGTATTCTGCACACCAAGATACACCCTGTCAAGTAAGTTGGGATACAATACTGTAAACATGGGAATTTACGCGAGTGAAAAACGTACACCAAATCAGGCCATTCGGGCGCGAAAATTTCCAATACGCTTAATTTTGTGATGTTTGTGGTGTTGAAAGAAAAGGTTAAACGAGAAATAAACGCAGAAATGACCTCTATATACATATTGCAGTTTACCTATCGAAATCGCAAAATTAAACGTCCGCTAAAATAGCCATGTTTACGGTATCTTCTCTTTTCAATATGCTTTATTGTTTTTGTTTTATTTTTCGGTTCATTAATCGATAGCTAAAATGGTAAAACAAGTTCGCAGTTTAACAATTATTATATCGCCTGTCCAATGCTTTAAATTAATGGCCTTTTCAGGTTTTTTCAAGTTTTTGATTTCTCATTTGTTGCTTACAACCAACCCTGAATAAGTATGATATATTGTAATCTCCATCACGCGAAATGAAACACAAACACTCTACAAAGTATATTGATTGAATTTTGTTGTGTTCGACTATACCAATAATTCAAAAGAATATTTTGATATCATTTAATCAAAGTTTTTATTTTGTGTATCTTCTTATTCATCAATGCTGCGACATAACTAAATAATCAGTAAGGTTATGTGACGAACTTACTCCGGAGTATGTAAAGGGGTATACACACAACAATACTGATACTACAGAACTATATATATATATAGCATATATCATAACTACCTATAAACAGAATATGAGTTAGAAACTGCGTGTACGGTGTTTGTTTTTGTGTCTAGTCTTTTGGAGGAAAACGTCAGTAAAAACAAAGGTAAAATAAATGATAAGAAAAATGTTTTAGACAATAAAAAGGTATCGGTTTGCCTTTTGAAAAAAAACAACAAAAAAAAACAAAAAAAAACAAAAAAAAACAAACAAACAAACAAACAAAAACACGAATCACAATACCAGAATGGCCCCAATCTCACAACACTTTAAAATTAAAATACAAAATCGATTAAACATCACCAAGATGTAAGTACAAGTAGCTTAAAGCAGTATTTCACATTACATGTATTTCACGAATGATGTTGAATTTGTCGTAAAAATATCACACAAAACTGCTCCTTCATTATCAACTTATCTTTTGAATATTTCATGAACAGGTGGGCATTCCTGGAGACGTTGGGGTTTTTCTCGTTCATTGGTATCCTACTGTTACGAGCCCTGTCCTACCGGCTAGAGCTGACCATGTGTATCATCACTGTGTTCTCCATCAGCATGCTCTGCTACGTCGTGTCCGACCTTGACTCGCCCTTCAGTGGTTTCTTCCGCGTGGACTTATCCATACTTGGGGTGGTGGTCCAGCGACTGGAGAGAATGTACTACGAAGAGCGGACAATGGCAGAGGGAACTATTATCACAGTATCGACATTTGTAGATGACAGCGAATTGAAAGATTTGCGTTCTATGAAATCAAACAAACCATTATTTTAGGTCTTAAAGTATTACAATTGTTAAAATTATGTGTATTTGGCCGTCTGGTGTATGGTATTAGCACAAGTAAATCGGCTGTTTCATGATAAGTATTACAGCCAACCTTCATTATCAGAATTCTGCAATTTCAACAACATTGCGATTTGTACTTAAAACATATTTGTAAAATAGACAGCATGTATCAAATTATGGCTATTTATAATATTGCATGGAGTGATACAGCACAGTCTTGATGAGTAATAAAACAATAAAACATCTCATTGTTAATGGTCATATAAATAGCAAATCCAGAAATACAAGCATTTAATCACTACTTGGACGCAATTTAAAAAAGGTGACTTTATTAATTGTTAGTATGCAAAATGGCTAATCATGAACCCTGTTGTTGACATGTAATTAGCTCTTTGTGACTGTTAACAAAACATACTAAAAAGTAAAAGTTATTATGAAGTAATTATGAATCCAGTAAGAACGAGGCAGTTCCGCATCCTCCTCATAGCTGGTATTTTGAAAAATTGTAACACTAATGGGAAATAAATGATTTATATATATATATATATATATATTTTGTTGTTGAAAAACT
The DNA here is from genome assembly GCF_902652985.1 of Pecten maximus. Lineage (NCBI taxonomy): Eukaryota > Metazoa > Mollusca > Bivalvia > Pectinida > Pectinidae > Pecten > Pecten maximus. The sequence continues at coordinate 6,855 of NW_022979283.1, forward strand.
GGATAACGTGCATGGTTACACTTGTTACCAAGCAAACATAATTCGTTGTCAACCAAGAAATGTAAATGTCGTGTAAATCATAATTTTCAAATTGCGATCAAGAAATGCAGAATAAACTCATTATTAACTGATTCTTCTTTTAAGACTTAAGAACCTGGTAGATTTAATCCACAGTAAACCAATGTAAGCTGTCCTCCCATAACCTATTCATATAATTCATAAGTATCTTAAAATTCATATTACAATTAATTGAAGGAGTCCCTCGGTAATTCATGAAAAACTCTTGCAGCTTGCCATTTTCAATCATGTAATTACTGTGTCCAACTTGGCCCTAGTTACTGAAAGTACACTACGATTGTTTATCTTGTTATTTTTATGCTTTGATTATTTATTTTTACATACATGTATCTCAAACCTTGTTCTGTTAGGTTCTGATAATTTTAGGATCACTTCATGCTCAACAAGTCAACCAGGAGATGAAGTTGTTCACATGGAATGGCAGCAATCTGCAGAAACAATGTTATCACTTGTGTCAATGTAGATACTGTCATAGAAGAACTACACTTCAACTGATACAGAAGCCGCTGTTATTGTGGAATATGGGCCTAAAAGGAGTTCTCATTGCAGCTTGTATATAGCGTTGTTACAATCGGTTCTATTTAGGGATCCTGGTGGAATTGTTATTTACGTTAAAAAATGATTTTAAATGAATAAAAGTGGACCAGAAAGAAAATCTGTGATACCATAAATTTTAGAATTTTGCTTTCTAAGATAAACACCGTTAAGTGCGGGCGGACAGACACCGTGAGTACGGCCATGACATACAGACACCGCGAGTACGGCCATGATATACAGACACCGCGAGACGGCCATGACATACAGACACTGCGAGTACGGCCATGACATACAGACACCGCGAGTACGGCCATGACATACAGACACCGCGAGTACGGCCATGACATACAGACACCGCGAGTACGGCCATGACATACAGACACCGCAAGTACGGCCATGACATACAGACACCGCGAGTACGGCCATGACATACAGACACCGCGAGTACGGTCATGGCATACAGACACCGCGAGTACGGCCATGATATACAGACACCGCGAGTACGGCCATGATATACAGACACCGCGAGTACGGCCATGACATACAGACACCGCGAGTACGGCAATGACATACAGACACCGTGAGTACGGCCATGATATACAGACACCGCGAGTACGGCCATGACATACAGACACCGCGAGTACGGCAATGACATACAGACACCGCGAGTACGGCCATGATATACAGACACCGCGAGTACGGCCATGATATACAGACATCGCGAGTACGGCCATGACATACAGACACCGCGAGACGGCCATGATATACGGACACCGCGAGTACGGCCATGACATACAGACACCGCGAGACGGCCATGACATACAGACACCACGAGTACGGCCATGACATACAGACACCGCGAGTACGGTCATGACATACAGACATCGCGAGTACGGCCATGATATACAGACACCGCGAGACGGCCATGACATACAGACACTGCGAGTACGGCCATGACATACAGACACCGCGAGTACGGCCATTACATACAGACACTGCGAGTACGGCCATGACATACAGACACCGCGAGTACGGCCATGACATACAGACACCGCGAGTACGGCCATGACATACAGACACCGCGAGTACGGCCATGACATACAGACACCGCGAGTACGGCCATGACATACAGACACCGCGAGTACGGCCATGATATACAGACACCGCGAGACGGCCATGACATACAGACACCGCGAGTACGGTCATGATATACAGACACCGCGAGACGGCCATGATATAGACACCGTGAGTACGGCCATGACATACAGACACCGCGAGTACGGTCATGATATACAGACACCGCGAGACGGCCATGATATAGACACCGTGAGTACGGCCATGACATACAGACACCGCGAGTACGGCCATGACATACAGACACTGCGAGTACGACCATGCTATACAGACACCGCGAGTACGGCCATGACATACAGACACCGCGAGTACGGCAATGACATACAGACACCGCGAGTACGGCCATGATATACAGACACTGCGAGTACGGCCATGATATACAGACACCGCGAGTACGGTCATGACATACAGACACCGCGAGTACGGCCATGACATACAGACACCGCGAGTACGGCCATGACATACAGACACCGTGAGTACGGCCATGACATACAGACATTTTTTTAATTGATGGCAAAAGATGACAGAAGATGACAAATGCTGATAAAAGCGGACAAATAATGTCAAAAGAGGACAAAGGAGGATAAACGAGGACAAATGACAATAGTTTTACCTATTCTTTGAACTGGACTTGGCCGAGAGTTGATCTCTATATAACTAATGGTCAATAGTCCAAATCATTCAGACGTTTTACCAACCCTTATTTATTGGTAGGACGCTGATCAGTTTATCGACACCAGGCAGACATTTTTACCTATAATGGAAATTTTCTACCGACTACAGTACCACGGAGGGCCAGTATAATGTATGGGGCCTCGGCCTCACCCCTGAGGGTTTTACTGCCTATCTATGGGTCAATAGTAAGTCAGAAGTACACCAGATAACGAATTTATCGGACCAAGGACTTTTTTTATACAATTTTTTTATACACCAGGGACGTATTTTGTCCTGTTCCATCAGTCTTCCTAGCGTTCAGGTAGAAATGTGGAAGGGCTTGACCATCTAATCTTCAGTTCTCACACTCTACATCCTGTCTATTTTTGACCAAACGAATCTGAAAATTAATTGTTACAGTTCGTAGTGTTCTCTGTGAATTTTATTCCTTTTTTTTTTGTCAATGAGACTAATTTAATATTTCCCTAACTATGGATGCAACAAAGAAATCGTAAACCAATCAAAACGCATTTAGAGTTTATTCCACGTGTGGTATAAAACCTTATTACAGTGTCTATTTGAATAAATAAATAAATAAATATTGTGAATTAATTATATACCTTTGTTTACTTGTTTTTATTAATAGTTCAATCGTCAGGCAGAGGCAAGTAGAAAGTTTCTTGTACAAACTTTCTGCTTCCCACTAATGGTTGTAAATGAATTAAAACTAGAAAGACCATCAGGTTTGGGTGATAGCTAAGGTTTATTACTGTATTGTCATTGTAACGTAATATTGCGTAAATATCTGTCATTACATAATCTGGCTAGGATTACATACTATTGCATAAAGGATTACGTAACATATTCATAATTAATACAGATACATTTAGAGGAAAAACATGTAATAAACCATGTAGTAAATTGTCCAAACACACAAACCTGCGTAGTGTAGTTATAATTATGTAATGACTAGATAAAAAGTGTCATAAATACAGATGAAAATAAAATATTGAGAAAAAATAGTTCGTTGAAAAGTGCTGGGATCTCGTTCCATGATCAAATGCATGCCCATTGTCCACATAATGACACACTGCACAGCAGTACGAGATTATTCCTGATAAAGTCCACTGCATATATCCAACATATAAGTGTTCAATGTTCCTTTGAGGCAACCCTAGGTTGGGTCCTCAGCACGTATGGTTATAATCCACAGGTATCAGTATACATGTACCTTCACATAATGTCCATAGAATATACAAACAAGTAACACCACATGTCACCGTCCAATATGAAAAGTATATAGTCACTGTCCAATATACATTTTACAGTTCACTGTTCATATATCGCACATGCATATGTATATATCAAGTGTAGGTATTCATGGCAAGATTCAGGACATAGATACTTGATTTTCCTTAAAATTTTCTTTTAATAGCCTCCCCAAGGGAATTACTGAGATGCTGACGATGTGCCAAGGAAGGATCTATGTAGTTTTTATGTGCATCACTTCTCCAATCACCTTGCGCCTGAATAAGTTCTGAGGGTAGTCCACATTCAAGTGCAAAGGATGCACCCCCGCGTGTAAAGCTATGGCCTGAATACTTAGTATGGTCTATTCCTATGTTCCTAAGGCATTGATGTAGGCGGGAGAGAAATGTGTTGTAATCTAGCAGCCTAGGACCCCCTGGGGTTGAAAACATAAAAACAGGTATCATCTTATCCTGGGTGGGACAAAGCCTGAATAAAAGCAGGATAGCTTGCGTTGGGCAAAGGGGGGAAGACATGGTTAATGGTAGTGGGACAGAGAGTGTTCTGTCTCGAAACTGTATAGTTTTTGACCAACTGACACGAAGGACTACCCCCTTTGAGCTGAATAGTACATTATGACGACTCAAGTGTTTCTCGGGACTAAATTCCTTTAAAGAAGGAGCGAGTAAGTTAGACTTCCTAAAAAAGGAGAAAAAGGCTACCAAACAAGCCGCCCAGAAACATATATCACGTGGTGCATGAAGGTCCAGTTGTGATAAAATCTGTAATAGGATGTTTGGTGTTATAGGAAGTTTTGGACAAGTAGAGTCACCCAGGACTCTACGAGCTCCTCTTAAGAGACTGTTGGTGAAATAATTGTCAATTGCATTGTTTAAGCCAACTTCCAGATGTAGAAGTCTTACAGCTGACAGGTAATTCCTTATTGAGTAGAATTGTAGGCGGAATGATAGGAAGGCAATGTACCGTCCTAAATCCGCAGTAGAAATAGGCACTGGTTTTATAGCATGGTCCCCACAAAACTTGAGATATGTATCTAGATAGGTACAGTATTTGCGTCTTGTAGAAGAAGCCAAGGCGTTAGCCCTTAAGAGGGATACTTGCTCATCCAGCCTCTTGGTATTTAAAGTCGTCCCTAGATAAAAGAAGGGAAAGAGACTTGATAGACATATGGTATAACCAAGAGAAAATAGGGACTGGAGGTTGGAGCAATGATAAAAATGTGTGAAACGCTTTCTGTTCATGTAATCGTGACACACAATCTGCTAAACAATTATGTTTCCCCTTTATATGCCAGGATGACAAATGGAAATTATGTGTGGCCGATAGCCAGAAAAGATATCTGAGAAACCGCATAACAATAGGATTTCGAGACGTGCATTTGTTTATGCTTGATACAGTGACCATATTGTCCGAATAGACAATAATCCGCTTATTAGCCCAGGCCGGAGCCCAGTAATGTGCTGCAAGGCATACAGCTAAAACTTCCTTCTCATTTATGTGCATTTGTTTAGCACCAGGGATGTCAGATGACCAGTTGGAATAAAACCAGTCATTGCCCCAATGTCCCCCTGCCCCTTCATTACAAGCATCTGTGTATATATTTGTAACAGGGACTTTGTTTAATAGGAGGGATTTACCGTTAAAGGTTTGAAGGAAGGTATGCCACCAAGCTAAGTCCCGGAGGACGTCTGCATTAAACCGGAGTTTATGAGAATCTTTTTTGAGGGTGCAGATAGCATTTATCAGTCTGCGAAGGAAAACTCTCCCGCCATACACTACTGATGATGCCCAGTTTAATTTGCCTACTAAAGATTGCAGTTGCTTTTTGGTTGCACGACGACGAGAACTGAAAATGTCCAGATCTGACTTAAGTGCTTGAAGCTTCTCGTTAGGAAGCCTTAGATGCATTTCATGGGAATCTATCTCAATATCCAGAAAAGTTAAAGTGCGGGATGGATCGACAACTTTGTTCCAGCTAATCATGAATCCCAACCTTCGTAAGAGGTATAATAAGGTATTCAAGGTATACATGCATTGTTCCTTAGATAATTCACAGATAAAGAAGTCGTCCAAGTATGCTATTATGTTACGAAAACCCTACGGTTCATGATACGAATCACAGCCTGGGAAAGTCTATGAAAGATACTAGGTGCTAAACGAGAGCCAAATGGTAATTTTGTATCTATTAAGTAACGAGTACCATCTTTAAATTCCCAATGAATGCCAGTTACCATATGACTTTTTCGACTAATTGGGACTACCCGGTACGCACTTTTAAGATCTACTTTTGCCATATAACAGTCAGGTGAGACTAGTCTTGCAGCGGAATCAACAGTACTAAACTTGTACTTGGAAATGTCAGTAACAGTCATTTACTGCTGATCCTTCAGGTCTACTACAGTCATGTATCAACCTGACACCCCCATCAGGTTTTGGTATGACCCCCCAAAGGGCTTATGACCTTTGGTGGGTTAGGGACTTCAACATAGTTCCCATTTTCAATCTCTGTCAAAATTTGGTCTGTTGCTTTCTGATATAGTGGGCCTGAAATTCTTGCAGACGGGTGGTTTTTTAAAAGGACCGGGGTAGGGTTTGATGAAGGATCAATTATGTCAAAACCATTTTTAATTCCATTTAGGATATAATTCTTGTCTACATCATTTTTTAATTCATTTTCCCGGGCTGCGAAGTTCAAACTTGGTGAGGGTTTAACTTTAACTAGTTTTTTGAAGCATGGCTACCCCTTGCATGCGCAGCAAAGCAGCCTGGCATAGAACAAACATGTTCATATTTGCATGATTGGCTCAGACAACCCTCCTTTGAATTATTTTTTTTGCAGATCTCCTTTCGCTGGGGAGTAAAATTAGCAAATTTTGCTGAGCTTGAATTAGAAGAAAAAATTTTCTTCTGTGTTGCTGACTGAGAAGGCTGAGATTGTCTGAGTCGTAAAAACTCATCTGATAGGTGGGACACAGCAGTGCCCTAACGGAATTTGTGTTCATGTTGAAGGCGCCTATACTCCCTATCGTACAGAAAGACAGACACCATCTCATGCGATGATATCAAACGATAGATTCTGGATGTGTGTGACAGATAGTCAAAGACATTATCTTTGGGTAAAATACCATCCTGGACTAATTTGTACAAAATTGCCAAATTTGCATTGGACCACTGAGTCAGAGATATATTTTCAAGTTTGGATAAGTGGTCCAGTTTTATATACAAATTGAAAATCATCATTTTCAGTCACAACCTTCTCAGTCTGCAACCCCCCATTTTCAAAATCAGTGATGTCCAAACACCCACCATCACGAGTCTGATTGAGAGATTTTAGGTGGACCTGGGGATCCTGCCATGAGTACCCACCTTGCAATATCTGTGCTGGTGTCTCTTGTCTTAGTGGTCCACCTCCCTGCTGTCCTTGTGCTCTTTGGAGGTTTGACAGGACTTCCCTCACGAGAATGTCCTGATCCTGGGAAAGGTCCTCATGATCACTGTTATGATCTTGGTCGTTGTCCACTTCCTGGCACGTCGCTTGTTTGTCGGGTTGCCGGGCTTGTTCCGGGATGAAGGTCTGCTTCACCGCCTTAATTATGAGCTTTGCCTGTCCTATAGGTATTTTAGCTTTTGACAAGTCTTCTGGACTTAGACAGGAAAGCGCTTCCATAGATTGGAAGCCAAGGCCAAATAATATTTTTAGAGACTCCATGGTGATCTTTTTTTGAATAGCCCATGTCTCTACCTTTTTCATATCCGTATCCATTGACTCCATTTTGGTAAATTATAAAAATGTTGGTTGTTTTAACTGAAGTCCAAAATGATGATGAATCCAAAGTTATCTTGTTTTGTATTAAAGTCCTAAATGCCGAAATTCTTATTTTAGTGAGAGTTCATAATAAGGTGATGTCCAAAATTACGCTGTGTTTTTTGAGTTGCCACAGAAATAACACCCATCACAAAATGCGGCACAGTCCAGGCGAACAATGCATGGCCTAAAGATGCAGATTTTTTAACAATGTCCCGACGTCTTGGAAGTGTTTCCTCGCTGAGAACAACATCGTTTGGTATATTTAGAAAATTCCTGATATTAATAATTTCTGCCATGATGGTGTTACAAAAGATTTTTCGGGTCTAAAACATATCGTTACTGTAACCTTTTAAAGATAGAGTTTTGAAGCTGCCGACTTTCAAAGCAGCAACCTACCTGGACTGTACAGTAACGCAGAATTTTTGAAAGTGAACGTTTATCTGGGATTTCAATATACATACTAGAATTTTGGTTTGATTCAAAATGATTGGATGTTCCTTACCCTATCGAAAATTTTGTTGTGTCCCAGGGGAAAACACAACTGGGCCACCATTTGTTTACATCGCTACGCAGTATGAAAAAGTCCGAGAGGATCGAAGGGATCGTAAATCGCGGGACTACGAGACATAGAAAATGTTACTTATATTCTAATAAAAACGATGTAAAAAGCTTACAAAATCACGAATATAGTAAATTTTAGTTATAATAGATCAACAAACCAGAGGATAAGATTTTCTTGCGTGTAAAATTATAAAGATTTCCGATGCGCAATACCGGAAGTAAAACTTTGTATACACACAACCGGAGAAGAAACACGTGTGTAGCAGACCACGTAAGAGTGCTTCCTCTCACAATTAATAACATATTATCACAATAATACATACATTGGGATGCATTTTTTGGGGTTGTGAAAGGTATTTTAAATGAGGATATTCATGCGTCGATCACGTGCAATTGTTTGCAACCATAACTTGACCACCAATTTGATATGCAATTATCTAAAACGGTAGGAGAAAAATATTCATTCCCTACCTAGGGAGTGTGACCAATGGTAGACAGATTGCATGCTAACCTTCTGAACCGGAAGTACTTACGGAAGTACATTTTGAGTGACGTCACTTATAGTTCCTACGTTTTGAGTGACGTCACTATGGCACCAACCATTTAACTTTAATTTTGAAAAAAAAGTTTGTTGGCAGTTTTGACAGGAAAAAATGTTTGTAAATTAGAGATAAAAAAAGGTTCTTTAAAGACTAAAAAAAAATTTGATGTGATGCATTAAAAAGATTGAAAGAATCCAAAATTCAAATACTAGGTCATAATTGTTTTTAATATGTAAGGCATGTGTAATTTGTGAATTTCTTCATAATTATAATTATATATTCACAGTTTCACACTATTGTGAAATCTATTCTTACAATAGCATAATAAAAGTGATTGTGATGTATTAAATTGTTGTTTTGTTTCAATCTGCATATATAACAACTATTATTGCTTTTATTTTATCAAACTTAACACCAATAACACTTAATTATCTCCCTTTACTAAGTGGGCAATCAAGATATTTTGCTGATATTTGACATATATAAGATCTGTATCCTTATCAATTAAAAGATGGACTGCTGTACAGGATGAATGATCAAATATTATAAACTGATATAGATAGGAACAGATGATGAAACCACAAGTATTAACACTTTATTTTCAAAACGAATAAAATATTCACAGTGTCATTTGAAAATCCAAAAAAAAAAAAAAAAAAAAACACTCTGAAAAGTTCTAATGGAAGTAAAAATATTAAGAGTTATTAAACTTTGATATAACGGATATGAACAAAAATTGTTGCTGAAATGTTTTGAAAAAAAAAAGTTTGCCTTTCTTTCTAGGCAGAAAAAATAAACTGTTTTCAACCGAGTTTGAAAATTCCAGGCCACTCCTGTGAGCCGTTGACATATGAAACCGCAATGAATTAAAGGATAGATTGAGCTGCCTCGGTATATTTGGCTATAAAAAATATATTTTGCTTTGTGGCTATGTTCATATGCGCTCGTGAAAAATATAGAAATATTAGCCAAACTCGTGAAACATATTTGGTATTATTGATGACACTGTTAGATATCCTCTACATACAGCTGTCAATGTTGAAGGAAATGTACCAGTAAGGGTTGTTTTCCGATAAACTTCGACCCATGATATTAGTTCCACTTGTCCAAATCTTACAAATGTATTAAAGACAAGTTGAATGTCTTTGTTGTTTTACCAATCTTCATTTCCCCCAGTCTTCCAGGTAAGCCTCATATTAATATTACATTAACGTAAGAGACTGCACAATATCTCCCGGGGTACATGTTGTATTGGAGAAGACGGATTGTAAGTTTTCAGATATTTCGTTTAGACCATCCTTGCAAATGTTATTGCCGTTTATGTAATGTTTACCTTGGTAGATTCTCAACCCGACATTTCAACATGTATATACAATACAAAATTTACATCATCATTTTCTGCCAATGTTAATATGACAACAACAATCGTAAACAATTGTACAAGATTGCCACTTTTGTATAATTCATTGCATAAATATACCGAAGCAGGAAATTACGGAAATAAAGGGCAATAACTCTTTCAAATATCTAAAGATTATCTTGGGATATAATGAATAACAAATTCTTTGATGTTTTTCAATCTATATATTAACCAGGAACATTTCAAGTCACCTTAAACGTACATGTAGTTTTGTCTCATACCCAGATAAATTTCAAGAAATGATCTTGGCCCACAAGTAAATTTTACACCATCAGTGGTCAAATTGAATGTTTTTGTTTCGAATAATTTTGAAATATGACTACTGTCCATTTGTTTCTTATCCATCGTCTGCATTGATACTGCGGTCTTCTCTTGACACTGGTCCTAATCCTTGCGAATTAACTATCACCAACAATGGTATTGTTGTTATCTGAAAGGACGCACCATCAGGCAGAGCCAAAATTGAAAAGGCCAAGGGCACATCTAAGTCACAAGGTGAACCTACATGTGAAGTTTGAGAAATATCAGTACTTCAAGAAATTGAGAGAACATGAAACAAGAGGCCCATGGGCCTTAACGGTCACCGGAGATTTGAAATATTTCAGTTAATTAGTCCCCTGCCGTTTGAAAAACGGGGGGACTATAGGATTACCCTCCGTCCGTCCGTCTGTCCGTCCGTCCGTCTGTCACGCAATAGTTGTCCGGACAACTCCTTCTAAAGTACTACTCCGATTTTAATGAAACTTGGTATACATGATCAGTATAACATGTAGTTGTGCATCCCACATTTTTATTTTTCAAAAATTCATTTTTCAAAATGGCTGCTGGCTTCTCATTGGTTGAGGCTTGTCCGGACAACTCCTCCTAAAGTACTACTCCGATTTTAACGAAACTTGGTATACATGATCAGTATAACATGTAGTTGTGCATCCCAAATTTTTATTTTTCAAAAATTCATTTTTTAAAATGGCTGCTGGCTTCTCATTGGTTGAGGCTTGTCCGGACAACTCCTCCTAAAGTACTACTCCGATTTTAACGAAACTTGGTATACATGATCAGTATAACACGTAGTTTAAAAAATGGGAAATAAATAGTTGCACTCCTGGTTCAGGCAGGGGACTTTGTATTGCTGTTGCAATACTATCCATCCTTGTTTAATTGACCCTTTTTGGCCCCGCCCATCAGCCCCAGGGGGTCAGTTAGGGCCAACATGTGTATACCATTAAGCTGTCATCCAATGCTGATAATGTTAACAAAGTAAGAATGAATTCCAATAGAAATCAAACAAATGATAATCAAAAATGTGATATCCCTATACAAGGTATAGTAAAATTTAACCTCCCCCCCATGGGCAAACTTGTGACCCCAGGGTCATGAAATTCATAAATCTAGTAAAGCACAATAAAACCCTTCCACCTATAAAGAGTAATTGATTCTAACTTATTGGGGTCTTACGAAGATTTTTGAAATTTCAGTCAATTTGACCCTTTTTAGCCCGTTCAATCAGCCCCTGGGGGTCAGTCAAGGCAAACATGTGCATACCATCAAACTGCCATCCCAAGCTGATAATGTTAACCAAATTAGAATGAATTCCAATAGAAATAAAACAAATTATAGTCAAAAATATGATTTCCCAATACAAACTATAGTAAAATTTACCCCCTCCCCAGGGGCAAATATGTGACCTCGGGGTCATGAAATTCATAATTTTGGTAAAGCACCTTAAGACCCTTCCATCTATAAAGAGTATTTGATTCCACCTTATTTGGGTCTAGAGAAGAAGATTTTTTGAATTTGCAGTCAATATATTGGCCCTTTTAGCACTGCCCATCAGCCCCTGGGGGTCAGACAGGGCCAACGTGTGCATGCCAGCAAACTGTCATCCCATGCTAATAATGTTAACCAAATTAGAATGAACTCCAATAGAAATAAAAGTCAAAAATGTGATTTCCCTATATAAACTATAGTAAAGTTTACCCCCTCCCCAGGGGCAAACGTGAGGCCCCTGGGTCATGAAATTTACAATTCTGGTAAAGCACCTTAAGACACTTCCATCGATGAAGAAGAGTGTTTGATTCCACCATACCTGAGAGTATAGAGAAGAAGATTTTTGAAGTTTTAGTCAATTTTACTCTTTTTAGCCATTCCCCCCAGGCCCCTGGGGGGTGGGGACCATATAATTTACAATTTTGGTTGACCTTTAGCCATAGAAGCTTCCTGCCAAATTTCATTGAATTTGGTTTAAGGGTTTTGGAGCGGAAGTCGAAAATGTAAATTGTAAACGGACGCACGACGGACAAAAAGGTGATTAGAATAAGCGGGCTGAAGTTAGCAGCGGATTCGTTATTCCAGCAGCGGATTCGGGATTCGAATAACGAATCCGCTGCCAGCAGCGGATTGGAGATTCAGTTTTTTAGGTTTAAATTATGTTTCTTTTTATTGACATTTTGACGATTGGATTGAAATAACAAATCCGTTTCAGCCGTGGATTAGAGATTCACTTACATATAAGTATTTTTCTTATTATATGTGATTGGGGATATCGAAAAACGAATCCGCTGCCAGCAGCGGATTGGGGATTCAGTTTTTTAGGTTTAAATTATGTTTCTTTTTATTGACATTTTGACGATTGGATTGAAATAACAAATCCGTTTCAGCCGTGGATTAGAGATTCACTTACATATAAGTATTTTTCTTATTATATGTGATTGGGGATATCGAATAACGAACCCGCTGCCAGCAGCGGATTAGGGATTCGAATAACGAATCCGCTGCCATCAGCGGATTGGGGATTCGGTTTTTTATGTTTAAATGATGTTTCTTTTTATTGACGTTTTGACGATTGGATTGAAATAACAAATCCGTTTCAGCCGTGGATTAGAGATTCACTTACATATAAGTATTTTTCTTATTATATGTGATTGGGGATATCGAATAACGAATCCGCTGCCAGCAGCGGATTGGGGATTCAGTTTTTTAGGTTTAAATTATGTTTCTTTTTATTGACATTTTGACGATTGGATTGAAATAACAAATCCGTTTCAGCCGTGGATTAGAGATTCAGTTACATATAAGTATTTTTCTTATTATATGTGATTGGGGATATCGAATAACGAACCCGCTGCCAGCAGCGGATTGGGGATTCGAATAACGAATCCGCTGCCAGCAGCAGATTGGGGGTTCAGGTTTTTTTTATGTTTAAATGATCTTTCTTTAAGTTGACATTTTAATGTTTGGATTTAAATAACGAATCCGCTGCAACAGTGGATTGGGGATTCAGTTACATATAAGTATTTTTTTCTTATTATATGTGATTGGGGATTCAAATAACGAATCCGCTTGATAAACTATGATTGGAGATTCGATTTTACATTTTTATTTTGTGATTCGAATAGCAAATTTGTTGCCAATAGCGTATTGTGGATTCAGTTTATGATGTTTAATTGACGTATTTTATCATAAATTACGAAAATGGTAATTTGCGGGTATTACAATGATATAATTACTTGGTAATTCAATCAACAATAATGGAATTCTAGTTCAAATCTGCTGCCAAGAGTTTCTTTCTTGTGGGAGGTTTATCGTCTCTTTACAAGTAGACAAAGATCTATGTTTCTTCGCCAGCACTCTATGTTATATATTGTAATATATAAAGACCAGAGTATCATTTCGATATAGCTGAAGGTTTGATTGGAATGCAAACATGTATACGGAATCTAAAATTATATCAGTAAAATAATCTTGGTTATTATATTTATGCTACAAATAGGATAATATTGTTAAACTATTCTGCTGTTGTTCGAATCTCCAATCATATATTAAAAGGAAAAATATCAATTGAACATGTATGTAACTGAAACCCCAAATCATATTTTATAAGAACTAGAAATGTCTGTAAGACATAAATGGTCCCGTCTTCACATGAAATTAGTTATCGATACTTGGATAATGTTTGTATTTTAACCAATAAGGGGCCAGAATTTTTCTTCTTCTTTTTTTTTTTTTCTTTTTTTACAAAAATAAATAATGCCATTGTCTTTGTATAGCCAGACTGCATATTATACCAAATTTCATAAAAGTCGAACGATATTTAAGTATCGACCAATCAGAAATCTCTATTTGGCGGCCATCTTGAATCGTTATTCTGTTTTTTTTTTTTTTTTAATTGTTTATAATGAGTGCTGTCATGGTATCATTTCTCCCATCAATATCCATAATCAGATAGAACAAACGCTATTACAGGATATGTTTTAATAAAGTTTAATATTGAAGCGGGACGGGACGGGACGGACACGCGAACACTATTTATTAGATTTTTAGCTGTGAAATATTGAGAATTATTCATTCTATCAAAATGATATTTTGAAAAATATCACTTTTTCTGATTTGACCAATCAGAACACTGCTTAAAAACGACAATGCGGAAAGTAAAGATTTGAAATTATAGGATGTATAATGTAAGATAGAATATAGGCCATATAACGTCACAATTTTGCGTACATTTGTAAGCCACTGACAAGGGACTACAATGGATTCTGGGAGAGATTGAGCTGCCTCGGTATATTTTACTATGGAATGTAATGAACAGAATATTTAACAGTATCTTCAGTAATACCAAATATATTTCATTCGTGTTGCTAATATTTTTTTTTTAAATATCAAATAATTAGCCACATTCATAAAATATAGTTGGTATTACTGAAGACACTCCTCTATACCACCATCCCCCACCATTTCATGGCGGGGGTATAAAAATAGCAATTAGGCTTAAGAAACTGAATCCCAAATCCGCTGCTGGCAGCGGATTCGTTATTCGAATCCCCAATCCGCTGCTGGCAGCGGATTCATTATTCGAATCCCCAAACACCTATAATAAGAAAAATACTTATATGTAACTGAATCTCTAATCCACGGCTGAAACGGATTTGTTATTTCAATCCAATCGTCAAAACGTCAATAAAAAGAAACATAATTTAAACCTAAAAAACTGAATCCCCAATCCGCTGCTGGCAGCGGATTCGTTATTCGATATCCCCAATCACATATAATAAGAAAAATACTTATATGTAAGTAAATCTCTAATCCACGGCTGAAACGGATTTGTTATTTCAATCCAATCGTCAAAATGTCAATAAAAAGAAACATAATTTAAACCTAAAAAACTGAATCTCCAATCCGCTGCTGGCAGCGGATTCGTTATTCCAATCCCCAATAACGAATAACGAATCCGCTGCTAACTTCAGCCCGCTATTAGAATAGGTCACTTGAGACTTTGTCTCAGGTGACCTAAAAACAGGAACAGAGATTTTTATTTTTTCAAATACACGATATAAAATGTCACGTTCGGTCCAGGTATAACTGGCTAAGACCAATTAACACACACTTCCGGTAAACACTGATTAAAACACAATTTCCGGCTGACATCATTTCCGGCCTATATCACTTCCGATCTCATTATTGCTGATCGAAACCACATCTGCGCGAAGTCACTTCCGACTGCCACCGACACTGTTTCCAGTTTCCGCTGCCTGGTGTGTGTACCGACGACGCCAAATGTAGGAGAGCGGGGTAAATGCAGACAAGCATTTTTGATGTAGTTTTATTATATAATAATAGGCAATGGACATTTAAAAGACAAGCAATACAAAATATTTAAACATAATTCAACAAGATATAATGTATTACAGCGACATAAATGACATAGACATTGAACAAACATGTACATGTAAGCCCCAGGTACAATTGTACTGGGGTCAGAGAAAACTCGGGATATTCTATATGCAAGCCTATATAGCTAAGGTACTGGGGTCAGAGGAAACTGGAGATAATCTATATGTAAGTCTCGGGTACTGGGGTCAGAGGAAACTCGGGATATTCTAAATGTAAGCCTCAGGTACTTGGGTCAGAGGAAACTCAGGATATTTTATATGTAAGCATCAGGTACTGGGGTCAGAGGAAACTCGGGATAATCTATATGTAAGCCTCAGGTACTTGGGTCAGAGGAAACTCAGGATATTTTATATGTAAGCCTTCAAAGCTACTGGGGTCAGAGGAAACTGGATATTCTATATGTAAGCCTCAGGTACTGGGGTCAGAGGAAACTCAGGATATTCTATATGTAAGCCTCAGGTACTGGGGTCAGAGGAAACTCGGGATATTCTATATGTAAGCCTCAGGTACTGGGGTCAGAGGAAACTCAGGATATTCTATATGTAAGCCTCAGGTACTGGGGTCAGATGAAACTCGGGATATTCTATATGTAAGCCTCAGGTACTGGGGTCAGAGGAAACTCAGGATATTCTATATGTAAGCGTCAGGTACTGGGGTCAGAGGAAACTCGGGATATTCTAAATGTAAGCCTCAGGTACCGGGGTCAGAGGAAACTCGGGATATTCTATATGTAAGCCTCAGGTACCGGGGTCAGAGGAAACTCGGGATATTCTATATGTAAGCCTCAGGTACTGGGGTCAGAGGAAACTCAGGATATTCTATATGTAAGCCTCAGGTACCGGGGTCAGAGGAAACTTGGGATATTCTATATGTAAGCCTCAGGTATATACTCAGGTATATATGTATTCCAAATAAAACAATGTGCAAGAAACTAATTCTGACAAATCGATACTAAAACTTTCATGTATTTATTGTGTTGCACTAAGTTAAATTCAATTATATTGGGATGGGGAACCATGTACATGTAGTTGAATATTATTTTAATCTCCTGAATTTAAACTTAACTTATTGCTACTAAAAAAATTCAAACAATGAAGAGGAATTAATGATCACAATTCCACAAAATAGTCTTCTTCAAAATGTCATCTGCACACAGGTAAAATACAGTAACACAGGGACTAGTGTAAATGGTTTATGTTTCTATTTTTAGGCCAACACTGCCAAAGGCAGATATTTACAATACGAAACGTGTTCTAAATTGCTGGACAAAGACCACAGTTAATTTCCCTCTTTGTTCTACTGAAGAAACAAATTCAGAATTTTGAAACTTTACATATAGTCTGGTTTTAATTTCATATTGTAGAATTATTCTCTCAATTTCAAACTATTTTCTCCAATTTTCTTTTTTTTTTGCAATTGCAACTGTGACAAATAAGAAGAATTAAAACGTTTAAACATTTATTGTAATTGCAGGCCTCAGACCACAAGTAATTACCTTTTATGTTCTACTTAAGAAAAACTTAATTAAAATATTTATGAGACTGCATAAAATATGGTTTCCATTTCAAGTTGTAGAACTATCTTCTCAATTTCAAGCCATTTAGATATTAAGAAACACATTTTTTCATAATTTTTACTTCTTTGCAACTATTGCCACTGCGAGATATTTTAATCGCCCTGCGTCTGTGGTCAGTGGTCTGTCTGTCCCTCT